>NW_008649006.1:658644-679136 GCF_000247585.1 Phytophthora nicotianae INRA-310 | reverse complement strand
ACGTACGAGAAGGCGGTGGAACAAGGCATTGAGACCGCTAAACTGCCACTCGACACCGTCGTCGAAATGGGCTCTGCAACGCGTGTGTTGACTGTCAACCATGGTAGGTCTAATTGATGTTTGTTGAATTGTACTGATTCTAACTCTGTTGCGCACTCCAGTATTCGAAATTCTAGCGCAGTTTTCAGAGATCAAGGACTGGGCTCAGGCCACTCTATCTACGCTTCCTTCACGTAAGGGTGCCCACTTGAAGCTGGAAAAATAACGCTTACGACAACAAAAAGATGAACAATACGAATAATTCTGAAAAAAAAAGCACTCAAGTCTGGCAGCAATGCATCTACCCTCCTCTAATATTGCGCAGGGCCATCTCCAAACGCTCTTCTGCCAGCTTCATATCTTTCACCTGGGAACAAAGAATTATGTAAGTAACCAGGTAATGAATTGCCAAAACAAAAACCGAATCGCGTACCTTGAGAGCAGCGATGGCGAATTTGGCGTACTCAATCGCGTCATTAATCTCGTTCTGTGATGCGGGGGTAGTACGCGTGCGAGCAGGTGTGCTCTGAGGTGTGTAACTGGGCTGAGGTTGATACGACTGTTTTGGAGCAGGGAGAGGCTGATATGCCGGAGTTGGAGCTGGTGGTGGCCGGTAGGGTGGTGTTGGAGCTGTGGGAGCAGGTGGGGCCGTGGGAACTGAGTACGCCGAGGATGAAGGAGCGGCCGGTGCAGAGTGGCTCGGGGCTGATGGTGCTAGGGGTGACTGGATTGTAGGAGGCCCGGCCCAAGTACTATCAAGTTCGCTCGCACTCATTGCACCCGCTGATCTCACCGACTCGGTGAGTGAAGGAAAAGATGTTGGGTTGTATGCTGGTTCTGATGGTTGCAGCGGTGGTGTTACCACAGCGGGAGCAGGTGGCTGCGGAGTGGCAGGCACCGGTGTGGGTGCTGGCGCTGCCTCATCAATTCCGTCTTCTGTCTGAATAAGTGCAACAAAATCCTGTCAGCTCTTCGTTTACCACGTTCCACGACGCATATACGCACATTTTTCATGTCCAGTCCTTCTGGCGGCCCGGGCGTCGGCGTTTTACCTTCCTTAATCGCCTTCAAAATCGTCGCAGCCTTGTATTTGCAGTAGCGACGCTTCTCCACAACCTGAAAGACACACTATACATCAGGCATTGCCATGTCTAACACTCTTAACATATAAATATCTTACATCCTCGGATATATCCCCAAACTGGTTCAGAATGTCGAAAAACGTGCCAGCAGCGTAGAACGTACGAGCAGTGCCCCTGTAGAAAACGCAGCCACATCCAAAAACGTCAGCAGGACAAGATTCAAGCCGCCTTTAATGCTGTAGCCCTCGCCACGCACTTGTTCGCCAGTCCTGCGCGATCCTCATCGTCCGCCTTGGAGAAAATTTCCATTGCGAAATCCTCGCAGATTTCCTGTAATCAGTTCAGCTCATTCAGCACACTACTTCCAACATCAGGAAACACCGTATCGCATTGCCCACTGACCTTCCCTTCCTCCTGCGTAAAGTCTGGTAGTTTGTTCTTTTCATCTTCCAGGCGGTCCATGAGCGATAGCAAGTAGTCTGTCGCCTCGTTGGACGCGTCGTTCTCGCGAAGTTTAATGCCCAGCTCCATAGCATACTGGCGGCAGAAATACGCGATTAGCTTGGACTCTGGCCGCGAGGTATCCCTATCCAGCTCCTCGGCGCGCCGGATGAACGGCAGCAGCGTCTTGAACGTTGGCGGCACCTTCACCGGCTGTGGATCCGCCATTATTGTGCTCAGGTTTCTTTATGATGTTGAAACTTTTGCGTTTGACTCAGTAACGCGGAAGTAACTAAAAAACCAGCGAGCACGAAAATCCAGCAGTCTTGTTTTCGGTTTTATTTTCGGATCCAGGGATAGTTGTTACGGTTTTATTTTCGGATTTGAAGCCATCCGCAAGACTTCAATTTTCGGTTTTATTTTCGAATTTTGAAGCCATCCGCAAGACTTCAATTTATATCTAGCCTCTGAACTGCTGGATCGGAGGTGGCAACGGTTCCGTTGTCACTTTCAGCTTAACGAGATTTTTTTCTCCGCGGCGCTTAACCTGCACAGGGATGTGACGGCCGATGGTGTAACCCACTGTGGTCAAAATGTCCTTTGTACTTTGCACCTTCTTTCCGTCGAACGAAACGATCACGTCGCCGGGTAGCAAGCCTCCTTTGTGAGCGGGTGAGCCTGGGGCAACTGACTTGACGATTACACCCTCCTTCACGTCCGGGAACATGCGTCCGATCTCTTGGAGCTCTCGAGTGTTGAAATTGATCATTTGCATGCCAATGTAAGGTCGTACGACCTTCTTGTGTTTCCGAAGTTGTTCGATGACCTGGACTGCCGTATCCGCCGGAATGGCGAACGAAATACCCACGCTGCCATCCACTTTCATTGTGTTGATGCCAATTACCTCACCATCGAGGTTAATGAGCGGACCACCAGAGTTACCAGCGTTGATGGCCGCATCCGTCTGGATGTATTCGCCACCCTTTTGCGGGTAGCCGAGCTCGCTGCTGTGCCGAGCTACGGCGCTTATGATACCAGCGCTCACGCTGTTCTGCAAGGAGAACGGACTGCCGAGGGCGCAGACCCACTCACCTGCACGCAGCTCAGACGATGAGCCGATCGAAATCATAGGCCACTCCTTCACCTCTTCGGACTTTATCTGGAGAAGGGCGATATCTGATAGAGGGTCTGCGCTGTGGATCACAGCAGGGTAGTTGCTACCATCCGCGAACGTCACCTGTGGTCGTGTTTCAATATCAGTTAGTATGGTATAAATACAGCATCTCACACCTGAACACAGACCTGAATCTTGGAGTAGCGATTGCATCGAGCGACAACATGGGCGTTCGTCACGATCAGCCCTTCCTTCGTGATAATGAATCCCGATCCATTGCTAGCAAAGTATCCTATGAGAAACAGTATTAAATAAAATATCAGCGGATACTCGAAAGCAGCAATAATCAATTAAAGATAGAGTCGATGTCCAAGCTCACCTGAGTCAACCGCAATGTTCACCACCGCCGGGAACGCCTTCTCCACAGCATCAGCAATAAAGTTACGCGACAGCGTACTGCTCTTTCCTCGGCGTGCCTCTAAGTGTGTGACCTCCTCTACACAAACGCAAAACGTAAAAACAAACAATGACAAACAGAACGTAAGTTCACAGTGTCAAGCGCTGTTGATCGTCTCAACTCCCACCTCGCTGTTCGTATGTGATGGCTGCTGCCACTGCGAGACCGACGCCAGCGACAGTGTAAGCTGCCGACGAAGAGCCCGTAGCAAACCGGCGAGTAGTCGCATCCACTTTGACGCTCGGGATACGCCGTGCACCACCGCGGTATGCGGCGATGGCTGCGGCACGCCAAGAGCTCCGCCACATAATTCGCGACAATTCTACTGTGGCACATGCAACATTTTGTATCGGAAGAAAATTGGCCAATCACCGCTACGCTTTGTCCACTTCAACACCTATAATATCTATCTGTGCTACCTGCACCCCAACTCGGGCTACTCGTTTGCACCATCATCCCCTTTGAATGTACCTCAATCGTAATGGCAATAGACGGATTAAGATACGAAGTAACTTGAGAAGAAATATCAATTTATGAGCGCACTTTAAAGTTCGGCACAAGTGCGAATGCTACTTAGACGAAGTTCATCACGAGGGTTATGGCTGTGACGACACCAACCATGGAGACCGTTGTCACCGATGCTGAAGAGGATCCGCTGTCATCTCGCATATCACTGGAAATTTCATCGGCCGCCGAACTGATCGCGCTCGCCGCGCTGTCGAGTGCACTACCAGCCGAGTCGAGAGCAGGTCCAGCGGCACTGGATACCGTGTCGACAGCTCCGTCGACCCAGCTTCCAGTAGCATTTGCAGCGGATTCAGCAGCACTAGCAACTGTATCGGCGGCACCACTGACCCAGCTTCCAGTCGCGTCCACGGCAGGTGAAGCTGCGTTGGCTGCAGCGTTTGCTGCATTGGACACCGCACTTCCAGCAGTATTTGCGGCTGATGTCACGTCACTCACGACGTCGGCAGAGACAACGGCAGCGAAGACTGCGATGGCGAGGCAGGAGAGGAAGCGAGTCATGTTGAGCGGTGGTGTAGTAGTTGTTGTTGAGCTGTTCGCGCTTGGAGGCAAAAGTGAAAATGGAGGAATTGGTTGGGTCTCTGCAATTGCCTTGCAAGCTTCGCTCTTACGCTGGATTTCCGCTGCAACAGTCCAGCAGTGCTGGAGTCCAACCTGGACAAAACTCAGTTTGTGGACGCCAGCGCATTTTTTGCTGGACGCCCATGGTCTGAGACATCACTATCTGTTCTTTTCGTCTGTGTAGCCACTTTCATCAACGGTTACTTTGACTGCTTCAGTAGTCGGCTATTTTACCACCACTTGTTGGCCAAGCTGATCATACCGACGCACATGCATCGCGCGAATGTCCCGGATCTGTTTTTCCTGTCTGTGGTCTGTAGTCCGAGTAAAATTGCTTTACGCTGTTTCGTCCTTACGCTCACGTCGAAGGTCATCCATGCCTCGCAGTCCACACAGCAGCAGCTCCAGAACATGATCGCCTATGTCCAAGTTCAAAAGGAGCTGCGAAAATTGCCTCGCGTAGATGGGTAAGTTGACACTAGCGTCTATGAGAATCCAGATCGCTGTCTAACGTTAGAAAATATCCGGGAGTAGGATTCGCATCATCAGAACAGGATCAGCGGACTGCAGTGGCGTTGACATTCAGCTCGCCTTGCTCAAGAAAAATGTAATTCACTTTCTCAAGTGGATGTTATCCATGTAGTACTCAAGTTCACATTTTACATCTGTACCCTTCCGGATCTGTTGTTCAGCACCATGCTCGTGGAGGTGTCGACGGGAGGATCGAGTTTGTTGTTCGTATTTCGTCAGCTTTTCCAGCCGAAGCTCCCTGGATTTCCTGCACTGCAGGGGCTGAAGTAAGGAGATGTTGTCTCACATGCAGCTTTGAGAGTTTTGGATAGATCTCACGTATATTGGCAGAGACTTCCCGGCTCTATGTTTGAAAATGGTCGACTTAATTTGTTGCAGGGAGGGTGGCCACAGGGATACAGCTTACGTCTCCTGATCAAGGAATTGTGCTCGAGGATAGATGGCTCAACTAATGGACCATCAGTCGGTGCTCTCGTGCAACCGCTGTATGATGTAAACGCACCATTACTGACGCCATCAGCACCAACTTTATACTCTGAAAGGCCTGGAAAAGGTAACACCTTTGATTCACAACACTATGCGAAGCGGTGCTATATTTTACCCACCGGACGGTTCTGTATAGACGAAGCGCGGCAAATGCTTTTCCGGTGCAAGTGGAAGGATACAGTGAAGCAGTTTCCCGTGCCAATGGTTCGAACATTGTTAGAACTTCGGCAAGCCATTGAGCCGCATATTCCAGCAGCTATGCACCCTGGAATCTCGTTGAAGTTCCTCAAAAGGTAGGTTCACATCTAAGCTGTTGAAATTTGAGTACACCTGACAATCGATTTATGAAGCCCCCAAGAAGCGATGCTATTAAAGTCGGATGGGGTATGCGAATACTAACTCAGGTCGCTGATTGGAAAGATTGGTATTTATATTGTGCTTACTATTGACAGGATGTGCGATGGCTATGTTCCAGCAACCTACCCGTTGTATATATTCTTCTTCAAGGCGAGCTAAGCACCGTTCCAATGTTGTCTCCAGAACGCTTACTTGTGTCATTGTCGTGCAGCTGAAGAGCAAAAATCTCCTGATCCCAATGGAACTCTGCCTGGTTCCCCTACACGGAATCAGTTGAGTGCACCTACTCCTGTTGGTAGCGTGGATCTACTAGGATTGAACCAACAATCTCCAAAAAAGAATGAAGGTGCTTCGCCCCCTTCACCAACGCGGCTTGAGTTGAAGTCACCCTACTTGGGCAAGATTCTCAAATCAGGGTGTACAATTCGGGAAGTCGAGTGGAGGGATCTTGCCATTCAGAAGCAAATCGGAATTGGCAGCAGGTGCGTGATAAGAGTAGAAGCGCTCGGAGTATTTAAAAGCGAAAACAATTTATTTATGTTGCATCATGGATAGTTGTCAAGTTTACAAAGGAAACTGGCGAGGAGCTGAAGTTGCAGTCAAGTCGTAAGTATCCAAATAACCTGTAAAGTTTATTAGCTGACGACCGGTGTGTAGTTTCACCGGTATTGATCGCAGCGCCGTGGAGCGTGAGTTCGCAAATGAAGTGAACATGATGCAGCAACTCGGCCCCAATCCATCGCTAGTTTTGCTTCTTGCGGTGTGCGCAAAACCACTGTCCCTCGTACTAGAGTATCTCCCGTTTTCGCTTTTGTATGCTCTCTTTAGACGTAGCGAGATGAGCTGTTGTGTTATACTTAACATACGCATGTATACTGTGCAGCGAGCTCATCAATGGCGTTCCGGACAAAACGCGCCGAATTCCACCATTTCCTACATCCTGGACTAAACGAGTTCACATGATGGTACGGTCAAAGCTGATCAACCAGTATGAACGCTAGGTCTCAGTGAATTTTGTGTTGTTAGTTGGATATTGCTCGGGGACTTCAGTTTCTTCACTCGTTCGACATCATCCACAGGTTAGGCACAATTTCATCTTGTAAATTACACCTCATCATAGCGATAACTGCTATTCGTTTACAACGTGCGTATTTGTATGTAGGGATCTCAAGTCTCTGTACGTATGATATACTAGTGGTACTAGTGGTAGCACTTTAATTTTCTTGTGGACGCTGGCAGTCTGATCTTCTTTGTGAATTTAAGGAATCTGCTCATGACGGCTGAGGGACGTGTAAAACTTGCCGGTAGGTGGTGGTAACTAACGTTATACGCACTATGTAATCTCAGTTCACTACTCATGCAAGTACAGATTTCGGAATATCGCGCTCAAACGATCAATCGGAGCTAATGACAGGATGTTGTGGCACGTTTCAATGGATGGCTCCGTACGTGAAATAGATATCGTGACAATTGGAGAGCGACGTTTTGATAACGGAGGTGTTTGCTTCAACAGGGAAGTCCTTACCAGCCAGAAGTACTCATTGTCAGCGGACGTATACAGCTTTGGCATCATTTTGTGGGAAATCTGTGAAGGGGCTGCACCTTTCAGGGACCTGGCTCCTGCCCAAATCCCAATTGCTGTCGTCCAAGAGCGAAGACGACCCATAATCTCTCCCATGACACCGCTGGTAAGTGAACAACACACATTCGAGAAATTATCATCCTGACCTACACTAAACCCCTTCCTCTATTCAGCCACTCCGTGACCTCATCCAGCGATGCTGGCACCATGAGCCAGCTCTCCGTCCCACCGCAGCTGAAGTAGTTCACATCCTCCAGGGTTTCTTCCCTGCTGCATGAGCCATAACATGAAACCTCGCGTCGAAAACCCTCTTAACACGCATTTTATTTTTCATGTTTGTACGCATGGATCAGTAGTCAACGCTGTTTTATCTGAAGCACGGCTGACCCTCGAGGTACTGCGTTAGTTGCGAACGGAAGAGCTGACTAGTAATCGGCTTGCCGCTCTTGGTGTCGCTTAGCGGATTGCTCACCACTGTCTCCACGTAGATCTGTGAGTAGATGTACTTGAGCGTGGGAGTCATGTCACCCGCCTGGTTGTCTGTCATCATCACGAAGCGCAGACCACTGGGTGTCTCGTACTGGTGACACGTGTACGAGTTGGTTTGGTATCGCTGCATCCCCTCGGGTGCCGTGCCAGCGCCAGAAGCAGCAGGTTCTGCCGTCCCGAACGGATCCGCACTCGTCTGCGTCGCCGTCGTAGGCGCGATCTTCCCCACGAATTCCTTGAGCGAGAAGAGCAAGCCGAAAAGCAGACGCTTCTCCTCCTCCGGATCTGAATACGTTACGCTTTTGCCATTGGGGACATTCCACTTCTCCTGGTACAGACACGACCCGCTGCGAGTGTAGATGTAGAACGAGAAGATCATGACCGTCACTCCTCTTTACAACAAGCAAAGTTTGCAGAGTTTGGTGTTTCAACACACATATGGCAACATCATTTGGGATTTGTATTGACGCGGTTGCCACTTCATGTGCAAATCTCACCCACCACAACAGCACCGGCCATCTCGGTGATAAGCAAGGTTGCACGGGAGGTCTCACATACTCATTAGCACACCACACCCTCCATTTTCGGACATGGGGATGGCGCTGGAGCAGCTCATCGTGCGCGTTTCGGACTCGCCGGAGGTCTCTCCCAACAGCAAGTCGTGCGTACAGGAGGTGGCGCGTGTCTGTGGGCTCTCGGCAGCCTCACGCGACGACGACGCCAAGCTCTGCACGCTCTCAGGCTTCGAGGACACCAAACACCAGCTAGCGGTGGCCTGTATGCTGCACTGGCAGCTGCAGCAGTCAAAAGAGAGCGGTGCCACGGTCTCCGTTAGCGACTCGGCCATGGGCACGTGCTTCTCGCTAGCGGAGCTGCTCAACTGCGACAAGGCAGCACTGGAAGCACCCGATACTGGTGCCGTGAAAGTTCTGGACGCAGCGGCATTTGTCCAGCAGGTGCTACAGCAACAAGAGGAGGAGGACAGGGTACAGATCTTGGACTGCAGAGAGCAGAAAGAGTTTTTGGGCCTTGTTAGTGGCAAGGAGGTGTCGGGCCACCTTGACGGTGCAATCAACGTTCCATTTACGTCCATTTTTACTGATGCAGGGTCCGAAGAGAAGAGTAATGAGGAGCCTAGTGCCGACAAAAGCGGCGAAGGAGCGTTCCTTCTGCCTGTGGAGGAGCTGAAAGAGGTATTGGAAGTGAACGGCATTGATCTGGATAAACCTGTTGCAGTTGTAGCTAGTGTACCAGCAGAAGCTGCCGCGGTCGCCACTGCGTTGCTACTGGCTGGTCAACGCGGTTGGATTGCATTTTGCTCAGAAGCACTTACGGACACATTGATCACGTCGTTCCCGTCTTCATGTACGGCCGACATTTTCCTCGAAGGTCGGTTATTGTACAAAACTGATAAAGGAGAGTTCGATCTCTCACCACAGTCGAGTGAAGTCAACTTAACTGAAGAGGGTAAGAAGGAAGTAGAGGAATTGGAAAAAGCCTACAAAGACGAGCTCAGCGGGAAGGCAAGCCTGGAGCGAGGAGATACTGGCAAGGAACACGAGGAAGAAAAAGCTGAGGAGATTGTGTGGATTAAGGATGGCCACCGGTTCTTTGATATGCCATCGCCAGTCAGCAAAGACGAGTTCTTGGATGCATCACGAACAATCTTCCGCGTGGTATCTTTCGTGCTGGCCCCTTTCGGATTCCCTGCTTCGTTGCGCAAGAAGCGTTCGCTGCAGGAGGTTAAAACACAGTGTGGGTCGCTCTTCCAGGACGTGATCGAGGTATGCTCAGACCTAATCTACCAGGAGAAGGGGCTCAATGAAGGCGCGATGGCTATGAGTGTGCACAAATGGGTGGAGGAAAAGCACGACCACGAATGCACAGCGCAGGTAAAGGCAATTAACGAACTCTGGGAAGTTCTGTACACACCGCCCGCAGTAGTGGAAGTGCCAGACCTCAGCGAGGACCATGTATTTGAGCTCGCAACGAAACTGGAGCAGAAAATGCGCGAGCTAGTGGGCCAACGTACTCCGTGGGCGTTTGATAGTGTAAATGAAGAAGACGAGGAGTCTAGCGATGAAGAAAGCGAGTTCGACCCTCAAGAAACTGTGATCGATCTGGAGGAGGAAGAGTTTAGCGAGGAAGAGCTAGATGAGATGGACAAGGAAGATGAAGATAAAGATGCCGGTGCTACTGAGGAAGGTGCTGCCTTCAAAGATAGCTCAACTGAGGCTGAAACAACCTTCAAGAAAAACCCGGTGACTGAAGAGCAAACCGTCGAGAATGAATCCACCGTCAAGGATACGGAAGTCAGCGTTGAGGATGCTAATAGCGAGGAGAACCCTCCTAAGGAGAAGAATACCAAGGAGGAGGAATGCAACAGCAAGACGGATACTGTCGGTGATGAAAAGGTTGATGTCGAGAGAACTACACAAACCGCGACGGTGGAAGAGAACAGTAACGATGCAGAGCCTGTAGACAAGTTTACAGAGAGCTGGAAGCACATGTATCCGAGCGCTGTTTACGCGCTGGGTTTCATCCCACAGGACGTGGGTACTGACCACAAGAAGCTGAGTACGTTGCAAATCAAGTCATTCACCCAGGCGTTAGCGGAGGCTTCATGGGACGTCATCAAGGACGAAACCAAGGAGCTCAGTCAGATTGAATTCCAGGCGCTATGTGATACTCTTCACGACGAAAAGCGGGAGCAGCTTGCAGACCGAGTGGCTGAGGCGGAGAAGTCACTCTACGTTCTTAAGCACTTCCTCACTCGCTCGTTGAAAACTGACGACTCGCTTGCTGACAAGCTAGCAAGTGTTCGTGAGGCTGTACTGGATGGTGACATTCGCCGGCGATCAGGGCGTTACCAAGTCGCACTGGCAGCGTACTCCAAGGCTTTCGAGTACCTGCCGCTCTACCACAAGGACCTGGAAAACGCGATAGTTGGCCGGGCCAGGAGCTTCCTCGACTTGAACGAGTTGAGCCGCGCGAAGACTGAAGCTCTGATTGCACTGAAGCTCAACCCGTACTGTGTCGGTGCATACGAGTGCTTGGGGATCGTTGAGGAGAAGGCAAAGCACCCTGAAACGGCCATGCAGCACTACGTGACGTCCTTCATTCTTGATGGCTCGCGCTCGGCGGAGCACGCTGAGTCCATTGACCGTGTGTCGCGCCTGGTGGGTCGTCGTGTGGCGAAGAATCTATTCGCGAAGATGGAGAAGAAGCACGAACTTCCGTCTTCGTGGCTGGTTGACAGCTACTTTGACGCATTCGAGCACGACGCGGATTACACTGCGCGTGTGCCGTTCGATATCGCGAAGAAGGAGAATGTGAAACAATCTGACCTGGACGCGCTCACGCTACTTCATCGTGCGATTCACTACAAGCGTATCAAGAGCTACGGCGAAGCCCAACATGACATATCCACGCTTGTGGCCAAGGACATGGAAGCCGAAGGTCTCACCGTAGAGGACCGCGCTTTGGCACTCAACCTGCATGCGTCGCTGCTCTATGTCGTGGGTGACGTGCACACGGCTATCGAAGTCATCAACAAGAGCTTGGAGCTGCAGCCAACGCTGGTGAATTCGTTGGTGAAGAAGGGCGGCTTCTTGGCAGAAATCGGCGAGACGGACGAGGCCACGTCGTGCTTCTCCGAGGCCATGGAGCTGGACTCGAACGAGGCAGACGTGCATCTTCACTTAGGACAGATGGAGCTCCTAGATGGCAACTACTACAAGGCCGCTCAATGTCTGCGTCGCTGCATTTCGCGGTCTGATGCCCTGCCGGTTACCCATGTAACATACGGCATGGCGCTCTACAAGAGCGGCTCAACATACCAGGCCAAGGACGTATTCGAGGAGGCCTCGAAGAATTTCCCGGGGTCGGCGGAAGTGCATCTGTTCTACGGCGAAGTGCTGGCCGATCAGGGTAACTATGCCGACGCCATGCGCCACTTTTTGACCGCGTGGGAGCTGTCGCCGCTGTGTCCGCTGCCGTTCTTGAACGCTGGTCGTGTGTATGTGGGCACGAACGATCCTATGCGTGCCATCGCACACTTCAAGCAGGCTCTTGAAGTGGACCCTCGTTGCAGTTCGGCACACCTGGACATTGCCCAGGTGCTCTTTGCGCAGGGTCGTACAAGCGAGGCATTCGAACACTTTGAAGTGGCTGCGTCCTGCTGCCGCTTCCTGCCCGAGGTGGAGGAAGTCTGCGCCTGCCAGGAAATGGCTAAGATGCAGCTCAAGGTCACGGAGATCCTAGGCGTTGAGTTGCGTCACATCATGCGCAGCAAGTAGATAGATACATTCGCTGATGAATATGTGAAGTTGCAGTGCACTTTAAGTTGATTTGGCTACATCCTTTATAAAAGTATATGCAGAGTAAAAGGTTTGGTAGCTGACCGTCTCACTTAAAGCGATTTCGGACATGGCAGGAGGAAAACATCAAGCGTTCACGTACGCGACGATCGTGGGTCTCACCGGCGGCGCTGGCTACGTGCTAAAGCGCCACATTCCGTCGCTCGTAGGTGGCATCGCACTGAGCGTCGGGTTTTTGGGCGCAGGGCTGCTGGTGCTTACGGATACCATCACGGACCACCATTTCGAGCACGGCACGTCGCTGGCCATGTCGGGTATCATCACGAGCGTGATGGAACGCCGTGCGGCTCTAACTGGGCTCCGTGCTCCAGCGCTGATCGCCACGGCGGGTGCAATGTCGGCGGGTTACCACGTTCACCAACTCAGCAACCCACCACGCAAATTGCGCTACATCCCTGGCGCCCCACCAGTGCCCAGTAGCTACGATTAACAGTAAGAACCAGTGCTAGCGTATCTGTGCCACAACCAACTTACAGTTGTGTGTCTCCCAAGCTGTCCCAATCGGATCTCCCCTAGTATTGACTGCTTTGGATCGTGCGTGAGCTCGTTTCGGTTACGCAGAGCTTCGGCTCTTTGGGGTCCTACGTGGCGCGGATGTTCCTGCGTTGGTTTCCATCAAGAAGAAGATACGTACCGATTCAAGGCTGGTGTGCGTTGTAGGACATTTTCAGCAATACTTTAGCTAATGTACAATTCACAATAGGAAATATGCCAGTCAAGAGGTTTTCATGGAGTAAACAACAGCGGTACAGTGTACCGATCTTGACTGTGAAGTGACACGCATCTCACTTTTGATTTCAAGGACGAAATGGCGCACCATCCGACATACACGATGGCAGGCCTGCTTACGGCGGGTGGAGTGTTCGGCTACCTGAAGACCAAGAGTGTTCCATCATTGGTGGCTGGAGTAACGCTCGGCGCGGGATTCGGCGTCGCAGGCTACCTGTTGCAGAAGGGCGAGATGACCAACGGCCACGGCGTGGGGCTGCTCATGTCATCGATCACCATGGGCGCGATGGGCATGCGTGCTGTGCGCACGAAGAAGCCGCTTCCCGTATCAATCGCGTCGCTTGGAGCGCTGTCGGCTGCGTATCACGCGCATCGCTTCACCGAGTGGCTTGGGCAGGAGTAGAGGAGAGCAAGGAAAGCTTCCGACACGTATCAAGCTCATCTGAGTAATTGACTCAAGTGATTTTGTCAATGACTTTATATACTCTTCGTGTTCTCGAGTGCTCTATTTCCATGAATAAATGTAAAATGATGTCGTCTAGTTTCATTAGACGGAAGTGCTCTGGATCGACGAGACGCAGGCCGCTAGCATGTCCTCGAACATGACGCCGGTCATATTCTTGGTAAGGTATATCGTGTCCTCCACTCCTTCGGCGCCGTCAGGGAAGGCTGCAAGGCCATCTTTTACACCAGGGGAGAAGGAGATTTCTACGCGGAAGCGATCCTCGCAGTCTTGAGGCAGCGATGGAGTTTCAAAGACCCGGATAACGACGTGAGCGAGGTAGTTGATCTCGGCTACGCGGTCTAACGCACGTCGACTGCCATCAGAGATGAGCTTGGATTCTCGAAAGACGTATTTGCGCTGCGTCATGTGGTCATTGACGCTGATGCCCATACGCTTCAAGATTTCGTTGCTGAATTTCTCCTGCTCGAGCGAAATATCGTACTCATCGTCCTCGCCACCTTCATGCCGTGCACGCCATGATGGACATTGGAAACGCAGCACATTCAGCAGCGTGTGGAGATGGCTCTCACTCGTAAAGTAAAGACGCGTGCGAACTTGAGTTCCAGGACTCTTAATTCGCAGCTCTTTCGCGTAGGACGGGTCCAAACGGTATCCGTGGTGTTCAATATCCGGGTCAGCGAGATCAACAGTACCGTCTTCAACAGCTTCTCCATTTCCGTACAGATTTTTCGAGGGGGAAGGCGATTCTTCCTGTTCTGCTGATGCCGACATGACAGTCACAATATCAGCTCGGATCTTTGCGCACAGTGCTTGCGAAACACGATTGCCAATTGACTGCTTTTCCGCTATATCCATGCCGTACTCCTGTGAAACGTAACACCGTGCAAGAGCCTCAGCGAGCTTGAAAAGCTCAAGACCGTACTTCCAGCCGACGCTCGAGTTGTGAAGCAGATCGTACTTGATACAGTCGTGTACGTCGGGAATCTTGCTCATGTTGAATGTGTCAGTCTTGGTGGAGTAGAAGTCGCGATAGATCTTGTCCCAGCGCTCGAACATGAGCGAGAATGTTTCACCCATGTACAATGGAGTTGCTTCATCTGCCTCTGAAAAAATATACAAAACGAAAAGTGTTGAAAAGTGTTAGTAAAATAAGCGTCACACGTCCTTCTATCGATGCCAACTCACGCTTGTCCTGGACACGCTCAGCAATTTCAGTTCGAAATTTGCGAACAAGTTCCAGAAGACGAACCAATGCTTCCTTCGGATTCTTTATGATTTCCAGTGCCTGAATGATAGATTCCGTCTTCAACGGGGCGATTGCAGCCTTCATCTCTTCCATGGAAGAGTAATCCCGCTGCAATAAAGTCCTCAACTTGGTCTTTATCGTCTGCATCTCCTCGTTAGCGTCAGCTTGTCCAGAGTGGTCCAGCATTTTATTGGCATCTATTGACGTATGCAACACGTGAGAACAAACGCATAATGGCAACATGACACAAAACAGGATGGACAATTTACCTCTTCCCAGAGTTGTGACGAGACTCACGAGGATAGGTGTGAGATCTCCTTCCAGCTCCAAAAAGCCTTTAGCAAATGCAGCTGCAGTCATTTGCACACGTCCTTCATCTGATGTGAAGATCTTTAAATCGTGACGAAAAGTCGAGTGCAAACGAAGTAAACCCCCTTCTTCCACTTCAACAGGATACAAACTGTTTCTGAACGACTGTCCCAGCTCTTCTCCTTGCCGCTTACCTCGTTCTGTGAGATCACCTCCCCATTTGAGGATCATGAGGACCTTCGGTTTCTCTGCTCCATCGGGAGCTTCAGCGTATGCAGCAGCTGCAGCAGCGTAGCTCTTGTGCGGCTTAAATTGCACCTTGCGATTGATACCAGCAAATTTCCACCGCTCCAGCACACGCTTCATCTGCAGTAACTTTTCAAAGCTGTCGCCTCCTTCTTCTTCCCAGACCGCGTCCTTAGAGCCGACACCAGGGGCGTACGCCTTAATCAGACTACGCACCAGGTCTAGTAGCTCCTGGAGATCTGCGACTGCCTTAACCTTCACCTCGTCATATTTGCGTTCACTACGCCGCTTCTCGTAAAAGTTTACGAGATCCCTCTCCCATACAAGAGTTTTCAGCTTCTGTTTAGGCGTACGATCACCATGACGCACCACAGCGATGACACAGCGTAGCTCCTCGCGATTCTCGTCGTCAAGCGTGAAGCCAGCGCTACTAGCGCTAGCTACGCTCGATTCGGAGACATCCGAGCCCGAACTTGGTCTTGTATGGTTGTGCCAATCGTGGCCTCCATTGCTCATGACATTAGGTTCCGTGGCGTACTGCGGACACATCTGCGTACCCATAGAGGTCAATGAATTGGCACGGCGTTGGCGAAAGTACCGCGAACGCAGTGCCGACACCAAATAATTGTGCAAGATGAGTCCGCAATCATCATAATATTTCTTCGAGTTCTTCACGAAACTCCAACCGTTCACATCGCACACGTATGAACTGCCGCGAACACGTAGCAGGTCGAAGCCACACACCGTCTGATGGAAGGCTAGACACACTTTCCTCGCCATCTCCTTCTCCGTCGAGTTCAATATGACGGGATAGCGTACTTCCTTGCCTGCTGAATCACGCACCACGCGGCCATCAAGTACCGGAGACTTGCGGGCTTCCGCGTGGCCATAACTCGATCCAACCGTGTACACCTTGACGTCCGTTCCTTGTGTATTCAGGAACTCTTCGTAGATATACGAGCCATCTCTTCGGACATGGTTCACGTCCGGGTAGAACTCGCTTGAGCGGTCCCCTACCTTCCGGAAGAGACGTTTGCTGCCTCCACCAGCACTGGTCGGATAGTAGATGTAGACGTTGTGGTCCTCTGCATCTGCCGGTTTCTCTACAAACGGCTTGTTGATGCGTACGCCGTTGATCTCGACGTAGTTGTCGTGTTCGATGAGTTCGTCCTGTTTTCCACCGGGTAAATCGCGGTTCACAATGACGTGGCGCGGCACCTGAATACCGTGTCGAGTGAGCAAAGCATACACCTTGCGGCGGTCGAAGAGTACGTGTTGCATACCCAATTCATTGACCAGTACGGGACGCACGCGGCGCACATACTCTTCGGCCTTTTCGAGTGGGAAACCTGTCGAATAGAACGAGATAAGCGCATCACATGCCGGCCAAGCCTCCACGGGACGGTTGAGGATCGTTTCGTCGTCAAACACGAACACGTCGAACTGCCGCTTCTTCTCGAGACGCCGCAAGATTTCCCGCATGGGTTTGGAGCGCGTCTTCTTCTCCATAGCGCATACGCCCACCACGTACTTGGACACACTTGGCGGCGAGCATAGAGGCGGCGGCGAGCACGGGGGTGACATGGACGCCAGCACAGACGGCGGCGCAACTGGGAGCGACTGCGTGCGCTCCATCGCAGAAAGATGCAGAGTGATGGTCCTGAAGTTGAGAGAGGCGTGCCTTTACTGTTCTAATGACCAGCCGCCGTTACCATGAAATACACGGGTCTCACGGGTGGATCAAAAGCTAAAGTGGTGCTTTGATGCGAGCTGGGACAAGAATGAGTGAATCTGCCCAATGAACGAGCGCGGATCTATTTATAGAGGATGACCGCTTCAAGTTGCATGGCGAACCAAGCACCACCATTAATGCCAGATCGATGGCAGGCTGCCATTTCCAGCTGCGACAGTGCAATGTAAATGGCATGCATGATACATGTAATTGCCAATGGCGGCAACGAGACACCGAACAGAGCGAACCAAACCCAATCTTGAGTTATGCTTATCCTCTTGTCGATTTCGTTCGCGTTGCCAGTGCGAATCTTCGCTGAATCTCCATCCACCTGAAGCAAGTGGCACGTCACGACAAAGCCTCGTTTGCTAGTCCGATGTGTCGGATGCGTCGGACTTGACCTTGTCAAGCGGTTGGAAGTGTACGTCTCTTCACGCACGAAGAGACGCGATGATAGACAGCGATGTGGAGCTGGAGCTTGCGGCGGAGGTGCGAGCTCTGCGGGGAAAGCTCCGTGATCGAGACGAGGAGGTCGCTGCACTGCAGGAGCAGGTGGCAGCGGTGACATCGCAGCTCCACGAGACATCGGATGAGCTCGAGTGCCGCATGACCTTTGTGGCCGATGCCATGACACAGATCGAAACTCTGGAGGCACAAATCGCCGAAGCAAAGGGCAGCATCTTAACACGCGAAATGCAGCTTTACGAAGGAGAACAACGCGAAAAGGCGCTTCAAGCTGCATTGCAAGGTAAAGAAAAGCAGTGTGAGCACTGGGAGAGTGAGTTTCACCGCGTGGGCCGTGAACTTTCAGCGCAAAAAGCAGCGAAATGGGAACTCAACAAAAAGCTTGAGGAGAAGACCGACGATGTGCAGGCCTGGAAGGCCAAGCTTCAAGCTGTCATGAAGTCAGTGGATGAACTCAAGCTGCAAAACACGGATTATCGCAAGAAGGAGCGCGAATTGGTAGCCACTCTGCGTCAGAACGTCGAGGCGGCGGAGGCGACCCAGCGATCGTGGAAAACTCGGTTAGCTAAACGCGAGCTGAAGATTGAGTCGCTTCGGAGACAGTGCCAGAATTGTCGAGAAGAGCTGGGGCGTGTCAAACGCGAGCGTATGCAGGAGAAAGAGGAGCGTGACCGGGACAAACTCGACGTAGCTGAACAACAACTCGATAAGCAGAAGCTCTTGGTGACGCTGCGAGAGAAAGTTGGTAAGTTGACTGCAGCTGTAGAGAAAGCCCAGGTGAAGGAGAAGATCTTTCGAAAGGAGATTTTCCGTTTACGTGAAGAACTTTTACTGAGCGAATCTCAGCGCGAGACTGAACGTCGACGGCAAGAGCAGCTCGTTGAGGGGAAGGAGAAGGAAGTAGCCTTCATCTGGCAAAAATATGCCGAAATCATGCCACTTGCTGAAGACTCCAACTAGAAACTAGAAACGACAAGATCTTAGCAGAATTATCGGACCCAGATAGACTACTGGAGAAAAGGACACGAGCTGTTATAATACGTACAATAGAGACTAACGAGATAGTGCATGATGTTCAGACTAACACTGCAGTGGTTTCGAGAAAGCTAGTTTTTCAAAAATAGATGGAGCAAGTGCTTTGTGATGACTGCTGTGTGTGTGGGCGCTGTGCTATCTAGGGAGAAGGCGCATCCAGGAAGCTGTAGCATTAGGACGCGGCGGAACAGGCTCGCCGTGGGAGTTTTTCGCACCCAGGGGATGAAGAGGGAGGTGGTCAGTGTGCTCCTCCAGTCCACCGCTTACCAAGACATCCCTCAGAATGGAAGACCTCGGCTTCTTTAACGAGCGAGAGGCGGAATGTTTCGAACGCGAAGACACGTTGGTACGTCGTTTTGAAAACGAATCACTATAATGAAGCTGACAAATTAGCTGGTATGTCCTTAGTCCCAATCAGATCTCGAAAAGCTCAATGTAGACGAAAACATGCCGGAAATGGAAAGAGCGGAGAAGCTCCTCAAGACAGGGCTGGACAAGCAGAAGATTAGCATCTTGAACTCATTACCGAAGATACTGGCGAGCAACAACTCAAAGACAAATCTAAGTATTATTCTGGATTGTATGAAGGTGAGGCGAGTAGTCAAGAAATCGTTTTCCGAACAATTCACTAAGACTATGATCAATTTGCACGTCTCCAGGGTGTGTGGCAAAAGTACGAGTCGGAAATGAACGCCGACGTTGCGGTTCTTCTTGAGTTATTCAAGGGACTCGCGAGCTTGGCATGTGCAACAGTCGATGGAAAAGTGCTGAGCTATCCGACCGTCACATTCCACGATGAATATGCTCACCAGCTTGAGACTTGCTGGACGGAGAAGAAAAACGCTGTATTTCTTCTTTCGGACGAACAGGTCACCAAGTTGCTGGTCCCTTTCGCACTCGATATTATTGCGGAGATCCAGCAAAAGGACTTTGCCGAAGAAGCAAGCTCGGTCGTTATTGCACTTCTGCCACGCATCGGTACTGCACTGAAGAAGACGCAGGTATAGGGAATGTGAGCAATAGATATACGCTGCAACGTGAACTAATATTTTCTATTCTGCTACAGATTCTTCGAGTAGCCATTGAGAAAGGGGATGTTTCTCAAACACCCGGCTCGAGGCTTATTTGCTGCTTTATTCTGGGTGCCGTCACCGCTTTGAATCTCTTGTCTGCCCCAGACATTGAAGGACTTTACTTTCAAAAGGTATTTCTGCGTTTGAGATCTAGCAGCGTTTTATTGTACGATTCAAGGTTAACATTTTTTCTGTTCGTAGATGATGTCCTTGTGCCAAGACACAGACGCCGAAGTTCGCAAATGCATGTGTATTCAACTAGACGGACTCGCTCGGGCAGTGGGGTTCGTGTATAGTTTTTCCACGGTTTTATTAATTTCCGCTTATGCATCGTCTGTTTAAAACAGAGAGGAACACGCTTGCAAGGAGTTATTACCAGAGCTGTTAGAGTTGCTAAACGACGAAGAAGAACAGGTATTGTATATCACGTGTTTTATTGGAAGTGGTTGCGCTTAAGATTGACATTATTGCTTACCAACTCTGCAGGTCAAGCAAATAGCGTTTCTCGCCCTCTTGTCATTATTCGACTTTTTCCCTGCTCGGGATCGCACCAAACAGATAATTCCAGAATTTATCGGGATTGCCGAGTCGCTTCCTGACTACCTCGTTCCATTGCTAGCCGAGCAGTACGGCCAGCTCGTCACAAAGCTAGCCACCCTGAATCATGTCGGAAACGATACAGGCCAAGTGTTTCTGCAAGGTTATTCGAAGCTTTGCTCTCATGAAGAACAGGAAATACGGCAATACTGCGCGTATAATTTCCCTGCCATCGTAAAAGCTTTTGGATCGACGTATATATCCACTTTGATGGACGATTTGCTAGCCAAGCTGGCGAGTGATCCAAGTGAAGAGGTACAACATTCCTCACTCTCGTTGTTATGAATGCAGTAATTAACCTAGTTTGGGTTTTCTTTGGGTATTTCCCGTCACAGGTTCGGCATCACATCGCTGCTGGAATCCATGAAGTCGCTCTACTGTTAGGACAGCACCGAGCGATGCGGTACCTGAAGGTGTTAGTGCTGAGTTTGATGAACGATGAATCACCGGTTGTTCAGGGAATGGCAATTTCTCGAGTACCACAACTGCTGCCTGCCATGATAAACCCCAGCGACGAGGACCAAAAGGTATGCATTTTACTAGAAATGATT
>NW_008649006.1:655363-656219 GCF_000247585.1 Phytophthora nicotianae INRA-310 | reverse complement strand
AACAGTGTTTTTTCGATCGTACCTGATGTTGACACCTTAGCGACTTCTTCAGATTGCCACACGCCGTCTTCAATAAATACCATAGGCGGGGAAATAGCTCCTGAAAAGTCCTTCATTCGCTCTTACTCTGATTGCCATGCCGCTGAAGTGCATGTGGCATGTATCCGAATGGTGTTGTACAATGTATACCTCTATCAATCTAATAACTATACCAACCACTCTTTCGGCTTTAAAATCATTGAATCTTCTCCAGAGATTGTCCACACATACAAGAGGGAAGCTCGTGCCGATGACATAGATCTAGTTGTTTTCCAAATCAATAAATTCGCCGAAGAGTGAAAACTCGACCGGCTTTTTTTGTGGTGCCAGGGCGGGTCAGTCCTGCAACCAACCAACCAACCAACCAACCAATACACCCAACTCCAGGACCAGCAATCTCAGGCAACCCACAACTAGCTTAAAAAGATACTCATTTTCGATTTGTAATTGGACAGCATCCACCTGACCTACGACTGGACGCGCAACGGATGGGGTCGAATATGAAGAGCTCAACTTTTCCTCATCACGACGTCGTCGTGTTGCTAAATTAGGTAGTAGTGTACACATTTTTGATGCGCTCTTAGTACATGCAGTCAATATATGCATCTCCGACGAAATACACGTGTATGGTAATGGGCATACTTTGTTATACTGTACGATGTATTGACATGCAAAATCTTGGATACAATAATGTGGGGGCCTCGGCCGTTTTGGATAATAGATCCTCACCTCCTCTTCGTCAAATCCTACACAAGCTCCAATACACCAACTTTCTCTCTGTCTGTGTTACCTAGCTATACGTACAGCACAGTAACAA
>NW_008649006.1:650704-655263 GCF_000247585.1 Phytophthora nicotianae INRA-310 | reverse complement strand
AGACTCAAAGTGGTCAAGTATGCTTGAGTACACTTTAGTTGTAGGGAAAGATGGCCAAGTGGTCCGACGAGCTCGAGTCAAGTCGTTTGACCTAGTGAACAAAATCATTAGAGTGCCTGGAAAAGACACCGGACGCACAGGTACGATGAACATGAGTGGAGGATTGGGGGGTATGTCTGGTGGAACCAACTCGATGGCTTTGGCAATGGGCATCGGATCGAAGTCTGATCAAAGCAAAATGAAAGCGACAGCCCCGAAAACGTCCAACAAACCTGCACCGCCAATAACAACGCTCCCTAACTGCGCTACAGCTAGACCCGGACACGCAAAGATGCCGCAAGCAGCCAAGGTTGCGAATTCAACGGGTAAAATCATAACCCCCGGGGGCAAGAGCAATTCCGGACCAACCCGTTCGGGAACCGGTTTGCCTAAGGAGACCAGTGTTATCACTAAGATCCCCATTATCAGGCCGTCAGCTCCAGCTAAGCGTGAAACGAGCCCGTCGAGTAGTACGAAGCCCAGCAGTGCCACATTGGTGCTGGCACCAGCACCGTCGAGCAGATTAGGAACAATAGACAACGGCGCTCTCAGACCGCAGAAAGCCTCTGGAATACCAGGAACCCCCAAACGCTAGCAAGCATCAGTGATCCTTACAAATAACCTTATCAAGTCTTCATCTAGCCACTTGAGTCTCTCGTTCTAGTTCAAATTAACCCGAGAAACTTAGCTTGCTCAACAGACACAGTATTTATTCACGCATTAAGCTGTCCTAGCAATGTTTTCACGGTATTTGTCCATGAACTTGGCATGGAACTTGGCCGTCTTCTCGATCACCTCGTCCACGGCCTCTTCGGGCGGCAGAATTGTAGATCGGAAATGCCACGTGCCTGCTTTCTGGTCGAAGCCCGAGCCAGGCACAACTACAATTCCCGTCTCGTCCAGCATCTGCATGCAGTAGAACGCGCCAGGCGCCATACCCGCTTCCTTAGCGGCTTCAACAGCCTTAGCTGGAAGCGAAATACTCGGGAATGTGTACAACGCGCCTTCGGTCTCGTTGCACGTGATACCCTCGAGATTGTTAAAAGCCTTCACGAGCTTAATTGCACGGCGTTTTAGTGAGTGAAGCGTACCATCACGCTGCTCGATGTAGCGTTGGTACGACGCATCACCAGGTTGCGGTGGGTTGGTCATCATACCCACCATTAACTGGCCTTCGATGTTCGAGCACAAATTCACCGACATGAGCTTGTAGAACTGGTCCTTGGCACCCTCGTCAATGTTTACCAGCTCCATGTAGCCACCACGACGACCACATTCACCCGTGAAACCCTTGGACGTCGAGTGGAACGAGATAAGCTCCACATCGTCGTATTCCTTGCCCATATCACGCAGCACCTTCTTGAACGAAAAGAACTTCTTGCCTTCAGCGTATACATTCTCCTGGTAAACTTCGTCGGCCAGGATGAGGATGTTTTCCTCTTTGCAGAACTTGATGATCTCTTTAATGTTCTTTTCCGATAGACACTGGCCCGTCGGATTGCCAGGGTTAATCACAGCCATCGCACGCACTGTCTTGCCAGCATCAAGAGCTTCCTTCACAGCGCGCGCCAACTCGTTGACATCAAGACCCCAGGCGTTGGACTCATCCAGGTAGTAACCAACTAGAGTGCCGTTATTGATGGCGATGGCCGCCGAGTACAGCGGGTACTGCGGGATGGGGGCCATGATGGCGTCGTTCTCGTCACGGATGAGAGCCAGCAGAGAGTTCTGTACGGCCGGACTGGCGCCGTCTGTGAGGTAAATGTCTTCCGGGTCGGCCGGGTGGCCGTCACGACGCTGTAAGAAGCGTGCGACTTCCTCACGTACAACAGCCGAGCCTTTGCTGTGGCCATAAGCGCCAGTGCCGCCCGGGATGTTGTCAATGTAGAATTTGGCGCGAGCAATGGCGTCCGGCTGGAATAGTTTCTGTGCCTCTGGCTGGTCCACAAGACCTGGCACATTGACGAGCGCCAGCACTTGGCGGTGGAACTCGATGGGTTCCTGATTAAGCACCTGCGGGTTGCCAATGTTGCAAGGGATTATCTTGTCGAAGGGCAGCGATTTGTCGCCGTTCGCAAGGCGGTTCTCGTACTCGTTGGAGCGCAATACGAGCGCACCACGAACAGCGTACTCGGCCTTGACGACCTTGGGGTTGAACGTGGCCGTTGTGAGCACTTTGGCGCCGCTGTCGGGCATGACTAAGTAGAGATGCTTGGAGAATAACTTTGTGTAGTCGCGAGCACGCAAATTCAGGAATGACTTCGGCATTCGGCCAATCGTGCTTACACATGTTGAAGTTGTTACAATGAAGGGTTTTAATTAAATAGATTATCAAATTAAATTTTTAGCCAGTAGCAGCTCTCGTTTCCCGCGCGGTTATGTCACAAATTGTGACAGAAGCAGAAACAAGTTGAAGACGACTCCGCGATCATCCAGTATGCTGCGTGACATTATCGCTGCGACCGGCAGAAGGAGTTGGGGGCGGCAACTCCATCTCGACTGGTCTCATGAGGGCGGGTTATGCACACAAATGACGCAGATTCTGTATCGTTCCGGCGTCTTCGACGCGACAAGGCCGCCTGTCAGGCGTGCGTTGTGCAGTGTTTTGTGGAGATTCTATGCGCTGAACTTCATTCGCGTTGCGTGCCCATGCACTTGAAATACTATGTCCAAGGGGATAGCTGTACCCGATTCGGGTCCCGAACCACTCGTTGCATACATCCAGATTCGTCTACAGTGCGGCTCGCTAGATAGATTCTACGCTCGACTACGTACACGTACGTAGTAGGACTCTGCACGCAGCTACAAGGCTCACAAACACTTCCTAGTTTTATCTGCATTGGGCTCACGGTGGACCTATGCGATCACTTCACTTGGTGACCTGTATCTGCTTACTGTCCTGTACCCACATTCGCCTGTGTGGACTGCTTATCTAAAACGCTTCATGGAGATGTGGATGAGTGACTTGAGTCCACGCAGCCAGTCCTTGTGTTGCGCCCAATCTGAGGCCGTAAGAGCCACGTAGATGGTCTGTGCGCTGCCAAAATCGCGCTGTCCGAAGCACGCCACCATCTCATGCAGTCGGGACACAACGTCGGGCGACAAAGCGCCGATGTTGAGCTTGGTTAACATGATCTCCTTGCCCTTCTGAATCTCCTGCAGTTGCTTCTGTTCCATCTGCACAAACAACAAAATACCTAATTAGGTACATGCCTTCTTAACAGTGGCAATGATGTTCACCGTACCATAGTGAGAGGGAGGCCCTGAAGTTGACTCACGAGGTCGTTGAACGCGTTTACAATAGGGAGATCCTGTGGACCGACGTTCTCTGTGCTACCGGGCACAACATCCGGAGGGAACTCGCCAACCTTCGGGGCAGCGCTTGCAACGGGCGAGAGAGAGGCTGTGGTAGCATTCCCATATTTCAGAGTCAGTTCCTTGTTGCCCACACTGCTGACGAACCCATCGCGTTGGTGGGAGCTCATATCAACAGAAGGCTTGGCAATGCGCGATGACCCCATCGCAGCAGCAAGTGGATTTATCCCCGTACCTTGAGGAATGGATGGAGAAGCTGGGGCAGGTGGCGCGCCGAAGCCTGTTCCGGGACGAGGAGCACCACCGTACGCCGGAGAAGGTCCGGACACGTGAGGTGCGCCTGTAGACGGAGGACCTGAGTACATCTGCTGACGGCTACCTGACGACGACGGGGGGCCTGACGGGAAACCTGGTTGGGGCAGATGCTGGCCTGGGAAGCCTGGCTGCTGCGGACGGGTGTAACCAGGCTGCTGTGGGGGTGGCTGGTGCTGCTGCGCTTGGCCAGGGAACGCTGGAGAAGCTGTGGATTGGCCCGGGAATGGCGTCGGCGCCGCGTTTCCTGGGTATGGCGACGGCGTTGACTGACCTGGGTATGCGGGCTGCTGCTGGTTCGGGTATCCTGCAGGCTGCTGGTTGGGGTATCCACCGGGCTGCTGCGCTTGCGGAGGCAGACCATGCGTGGCCGGGTATGCTGGTTGCTGAGGTGCCGACTGGTAGCCACCAGGACGGCCAGGGTAAGCTGGCGTCGGAGCCGGTGTATGTTGTTTCGGTTGATAACCCGCAGCTTGGCCACCATAGGCGCCAGGCGTAGGCATCGGAGCGGCGGCAGGAGTTGGCGTTGGTGCAGCAGGAGCACCATACTGGTTCCTTCCAGCTCCATATGCGGGTTTGTTACCGTAGCCTCTCTGCTGCTGAGCAGCCTGACGTTGTTGCTGTTGCTGCTGAATCTGTGCCTGCGTCTGAACCTGAACCACATCGAACGGGAACGGAGGTGGCTGGTAGCCCTGTGTGGGGTACGCGTTGTAAATGCGGTCCTTCAAAATCGCGCAACTCAGATCCGGGAAGCGTGCGTACTTGGCAGCAATATCCAGGCGTCCTTCCGCAGCCATCTAACAAGTAAAAACGATAACAAAATAACGTAAGCTTACGACCACCGAAATGTCCTTCACCTCTTGCTACGTACCAGAGAAGCATACTCAGCGAAA
>NW_008649006.1:647541-649399 GCF_000247585.1 Phytophthora nicotianae INRA-310 | reverse complement strand
CAAGAGTTCCAGTTCTTCTCGAAGTAAGCAAAGAAAGCTTGACACTTCTTCTTCTTGCAGTACTGGCGTAATGCAAGGTAGGACAGATTGTATCTTATGTGAGATGTGCTAAATAAATATACGCGAGTCGTAGATTAGAAAATTGAATACGAATAAAAAGAAAATGTCACCATACCTGTAGAGTAGTCTGGTCATCCGTCGCAGAAGTTTCTCCTGTTGCGACACCTTCAAGCGAAATACAGGCCGCTTCATGACCTTTTTCCAGTACGTGATTGCGTGAAACTGGCACAGCAATATCTTGGCGCCTGGAAATGCCTCCTTCAGAATACTCCACTCCACAAAATCCTTGTCAATTACCACAGATTCTATGTGCCTCCAGCCTGGGTTCTTCTCTTTGAAGTAATCCAATATTCTTGAGATCGTCACTGCCTGCTCGTTAAGGCAAATGAAGTCAACGACCGGAAATCCTCTCCCTGTAGCCGTAGTGACGACCAAACTTCCTGGATAGCATAACAGGTAGCATAGTAATGTCACGTTAATAATAAAGTTGTCATACGTTGATAAAGTTGCTAAAAAGGTTGCTTTATAAACAAAGGTTGCTATAATACAACCCACACGCACCCAAATGATAACCGAGGTTATTCGTCCCATGAGTGAAATCCATCGCTAAAGTTTCACCCCAGCGCTCGAAAAACAGCTTCTGTACTTTCGTTTGCATAACAATCCCGCATGTTACGCCCATTTGGTCTTGCATCACGAGTATGTCGCTCCCATCCAATTGACGAAGCGCATGCAGCATGTCCTTCAAACGATCTTCAGCGGAATCACGTCCCATGATACTGCGAATGAGATTCCGAGTTTGCTGTGGGGTTATCTTGCAGCCTAGCACAATCAAAGATACAACCCAGAAGAGTTAATTTAGATTAAAATTTATCCCCACAATAAAATCAATGGTACATACCAATGCGCTCGTTCAAAAAGTTTGTGATATGCTTGGAAGATACGCGCGCGTCCGCCAGCGTCTTCACATCTTCGCGGTCTTGATCGTCCAGCGGTAGTGTCTTCGTTGTCAAGTACGTTGAGGCTTGAGTTGCAGTCGTCGGGTGAGAGTGCGTATGATTCTAGAAGTTGTAAAAACAAACACGTCAGAACAATAACAAAATAATATTAAGGGTCTCAACTAGCGTACCTCGTTTTGGATCTGGATTTCGTAGCTGCCGTTATCTTTTTGAGCCACAGTTGCAGTGAACCGAGCCTTGCATCCACAAAAACGACTCTTGCGGTTGCGATGACCTTTGGAGCGAGAGCGCTGAGAAACGCCGTGGGTACAGCGATAGATTCTATGGCTCCATGGAAACTCCGTAGGAATTTGATCGTCGTTAATGCTGCATATTATGAAAGGGAAAGTTAGCCTTACCAGTCATAAAGTACGAAGTAAAAGCGATATTTACATACCTGTTGTATAGCACTGTAGACTCAGAACTTCGAACACGAAACTTGAGGTTATTGTTCTTCTTGTATTCCTTGAAAATTTTATCAAATTGTTCCCAGTTTGCAATCGGACCGGGTGGAAACGGAGTCACCACATTTACAATCTCACCGCGTTCCGGAAGCATGGAGGTCATCTCGTCCAAATGCTTACTGGTGCGCTTCCGTGGTGAGTACTCTGGGCGCGAAGGCGTTGACACCCCAGAAGCTGAACCGCGGTGCTCTTCACCCTCACCTTCCGTCGCCTCGTCTTGCGTGTGCTCGTCCTTCTGGATGTCTTCACCTTCGTCTCGCCTTTCTTCTTCTCTCACCTCTTGATCGTTGCTTCTCACGTACCGTAGCACTTTACGTTTCTTGTTCGACGCCACCG
>NW_008649006.1:644270-644796 GCF_000247585.1 Phytophthora nicotianae INRA-310 | reverse complement strand
TACACGGTATCCTTGTTGGGTAATCACAGGGCACAGCAGAAATTGAAATGCCGAGATGGTAAAGCATAAAGTTATAAAACCACCGTTCCAATATAACCAACTTTAGCTGGATTGAACCAGAAGTCTGAAGAAAAATATTGGTCCGATTGCAATACTTTTCTGAACAATTCAGTCGTAATTGCAGAAAACTGCACTACACATTGTGGCCGTCGGTGATATTGCAAAATTGTGATTCAGAACGAAGCGTAATACATAATATGCTCTTAATGACAATATCGTGGGAACTACCAGAGCCACTAGACAAAAATGCTAACCCCACTAGACAGTACCAAAAAATGTGGCACACATGTTAGTAGCAGTAGACATAAATAGATTACCATAAAATATTTAATTTAATTTCGCAAATTTTATCTCTAGCCTCTACAAGTGATGTCGACCGTATCCCACTTAAAAACTGTATTGATTGAATATCTCTTCTTCAGCATCAACGCCACGAGTATGTAAATGTTCGAGTACTTCATCAGGC
>NW_008649006.1:612371-614116 GCF_000247585.1 Phytophthora nicotianae INRA-310 | reverse complement strand
GGACGGCGACGTTCCGGCACAGGGCTCAGCTTGAAACCTGTTGGCCAGCAGTGTGTTGAAGTTCAGTAACCCGACGAACCCAGGACACTCGCAGGAAGCACACACGCGAGTACGATCTGCTCCACGAACCGAGCAAGATAAGTGGATTCGTTACAGCAGCGTTGTCTTCAGTTGTAGTACAGTATAATCGACGTTGATCCAAACCAAGGTATGGCTTGTGCATGTCGACGATCGAATGCTCTCTCCTCAATATACTGCCTCCTGGGATCTCGCTGGCGGCTACGATCGTGTTACATTGCCATGGAATTCCACCAAGGAAGGTATAAATAGTCGTGACCTCGCAATTATCTAGAACTAGTAACAGTGGATTGCGATACTGGCAATTGGTGAGGAAATTGCCTTGTATATTAGTTTTATTTTTAATTTCGAGCCAAGCGTGGTATGCATTGAGACGATACAGCAATGCGGTCGTTTTCTGGTTTCGCCTAAGGCGTAGTCCTTATACGATGCTGGAATTTGTGCTTTCTATTTTTTTCTTCCCACAACATATTCGCGAGATTTAAGACAGAGACCAAAATATGATTTCTTCCGATCAACGCACCCTTCTTGCTCTGGATCATAACTTATTGCTGTGGTGCCATTGTCTCGCGCGGAGCTTTGTGGTATTTTTTTTTTTCGTGTTGAACAACCTCTCAGGTGTTCCTAGCTTCGGTCAACGGCATATTACCATCAATGTATTTATCTCCCCTGCTAGACTCTGAGGGCCTAAGCACAAGTTCTCCGCAATTCGGTACCACACTATTCTGGCTGGAATAGCGCGTAAACGGTCTACTGACCTGCGATTGTTGTGGAGCAGAAACATTGAATTGTAAAAACATCACACAGTAGTTTGTGCAATGTTGTTTCGATGTGCTTGACAGAAATCCTATGATCTGATTGGTCAGTGGGAAGCGGGTGGGGTCGTTACTATCGCAGTTCAGGTGCGATGAACTACTATTGCTGCCAGGTGTCGAAAGGTAGAGCAAAGGGGTAAGTGGTGCTGGATTTATACTAACGGGAACTGAACCAGGATCAGAATTTGCTCGAGGATGCTACGGATGCCAAGGGTGGCGTGTTAAGAACGTTCAAAGCTGGCTGTAGATGGGAGTTTGACGTTTGAAGTTGAACTGCGCGCTGCAGTTGCTGTGCTGCGATTCGTCTTCATACACGCTGCCAAGTATGGTTTTGAGTACTCAAATCTCGGTAGTTGACCATGCAATAGTATTCTCCTGAGGTCATTGCACAACGCTTCGAGGGCCTTTGCGCTTGCATCCACAAATAGCAACGCACTCAACACTCTCAGGTATCGTTTCACCTTCTTCCTTGCTATCGAGATTCGTGTATTATCCGTAATGTAGCGAGCGAACGAACGGAACCAGCAGATAATTATTATTCTGATGAACGAAGACATTCAAGACGCAAGCCTCGACGTCTGTGCAAGATCACAGAGATCAACGGACGAATCTAAAAGAGGCTTATACAAAACTGCCGGGTATAGGCCAGATGCTGAGCAACTCGCTTCCTCATGTGTCAGAGTTCCCCGCGGACGGAATTCACAATATTAATGCAAGCAGAAACACGGTCCTGTACTTGAAAAAAATGTCCTGCAATTTAGGACTATTTCTAGGACCAATTCATGACTAGCAGGACAATTTTTTGGGGTGTATTAAGGATACGCTACCCAATTTGTAATGTCTGGGTGAGCG
>NW_008649006.1:602665-610806 GCF_000247585.1 Phytophthora nicotianae INRA-310 | reverse complement strand
CCATCGGTCTTTAAAGAATATTATAGTTTTTAACATGAATATTCGAGTTGAAGTTAAAAATTGAGATTTTAACGACGATTTTCTTTAACCAAAATTCGAATCGAGTAATGTTGGAGTGTGTGGAGCTGTAATAGCCCAGATTGGATTTGGCCAGATGCCTCCACTCATCAAGCTCGTAATGCAAGCAAGGAACTTCAAACGAAATGCTGACGGTTCTTCTACAAACTCAAGATCAACAAAATCTAACTTTGCGTCCTCCCAATTCCGACGAGGTTCGGGATACTTCCGCGAACGGACAAGCGGTCTACAGGACACAAGCAGCACGAGGAAGAAGTAAAGAGTTCTACGACGTAGAACACCTATACGCCACGCGTTGGGTTCACAATATAAAATTCTATCTAGTGCAATGGGTTGGATATCATTTACTTACATGGGAACCTGCTAAAATCTTCCTTGGAAGCTCAAAGTCGACTTCGAGTTAGACACCATCGACTTGGTGTGGCTTTATCAACGAGCGAGAAGGAGACGACGGCATAAACAACTAACACGCCACAGCAACCGTTTAGCCATGAATAGTCTATAGTACCTTAAGTTCGCATGGCTTGGCGTATATCAAACTTATCAACTACTATAAACATTACTAATAACTGTTATCTGCTAATTTCAAAATCCAGTATACTAGTATACTGGATTATGGAAAATCCTCTAATACCGAAAAATGAGGGATGGACAGCCCCTACATTCAGTACAAAATACACAATAGTTATTTTATGAATATTATTTCAACCTCTGGTTATGTTCAGATTGCACAAAAATACAGTAACAAAATAAAAACTGGTATTCCCAGCTTAAGTCTCAAATTGGTTTCCTGATTAGCACCCAAACTCTTTTCAACACCACCAATTTGATAGTATTTCAGTGTTTAAATACCCATAGTGATAAAGTATGATTGATAATACGGTGGATTTAGACAGATTTTGCGTGGTGATCCACATTGTAGCTGGCACTCGTTGGTGGGTTTTGAAACGTGCCAAGACCCGAAGTGGTCGAAGAGCAACGGCAAAACGTCGGTTTCCCGATCGCGGTAGAGGTAGAGAAATAGGCTAGGCATTTCGAAAGCCCCTCGGTAGCGCTTAACCCGCCACTCCTCACCCACGAGGAAGAATACGAATGATTCCCCACTCTTTAGTGATCGTTGGAAATTCAAATAATTTGTGTTTCAATCACTATTATAGAGTCGAGAAAAAAAATCCCTTCTCCAGACTGAAATATTAGATTGCAGCTGTCAATAGCTGTTGTCCCTGGTTTTGTTTCGGTAGTGGAGAACGTGACTAAGCTGGCGAGTAGTGGTATTTGTTCCAGTACTTCGTGTATACCTTCCATAACAAATAGTCCGGGTGGTTAGCCAGCTCCTCCATCGACTTCGTCTTGAATAGCGTCCAAATGCCCCACTTGGTCGCAGCTTCAGTTGGGGTCAGTTTCTCAACTGTTGCAAAATCCTCAAGCAGCGGTCTAAGCTGTGCCTTGATCGATTTTTGACTCTCCACTAGCGTCTCAGGTTTGTGCAGAGAAGATAGCGACTTTGTCCTTGATAGCTTCGCAGCTCTGACCGCATCATCCAGTAGGTCCGAAACCACCCTGTCAAGCTTAGGCCCTGCTCGCGCTTCATTTTCATTCCCCAAATCCTTGCTGTCCTCGAGAACCCGGGCTTTTGGAAGTATACTGATATCGCTTGAGGTCACCGTGCTCAAAGAAGATGTCTTGTTGGGTGGTTCCTGCTTCATACCATGGCCAGCGGGAACATGTTCAGCCTTGACCAGGATGGCGACTGTCGCTGCGGCGATGATACAGCAGGATTTCATGATAAGGGCTTCTTTCAGTTGATATGGTGTTCGCGGGTTCAGAGAAATTTGCAAAGTGAGAAGTCCAAATGCCAATTGACAAAGGATTAATACACTAGCAACATCACAGGCACTCAAGTACCTCCGGTGGAAAGAACACGAGATCCCGTTCTATGATAGGATATAATGGTCTTAGTATTCGGAACAGTATTTACTAAGAATTGCAGAGGAGCCAGCATTGAACATCGTTGGGGAAGGTGGAGGTACGCAATCACTACATGAAATCGTAATCGGGCAGCTCCATTTGATCAACTAAGATTTGTTACAATCAGGCTGAGTCAAATCTTGCAGATAAAACTGCTGACATTTTGGCAGCTCTTTTGCTGATATTCGGCCGAGAAATTGGTTATATCCTCTTTTTTTTCGTCTAAGCCACCTGAGGTGGCTTATGTTAGATATAATCAGCTTGTGTTTTTGGGTATTTATTACTTCGAAGTATAAGCTATTAATACTGTGGAGTTGCACACATAAACAGCGACATTTGCATAATCAGAGTATCTACCACATTATCAGCGGCGCCGCATAATCCGCAACATCATCAGCGGTACCGCATAAGTAAGTGGAGTACGCTACCCTTCACTGGTGAAGGACTGAGCGTTCAAACGGAATCTTAATAGAACGCACCTCGCAATCTGCAGCAAAACTACCAGGTGGTGGAGTTTTGATGTCCCCACTTCAATAGTTCGCCAAACAGATGACGTTTTGTCGTTGTACATATCACCCCTTATATTCTAACGTGTTGAGACAAGTGAAAATATGGAAGAATGACATGTAGTGAGGCCCCCTTGTTTGGATTTCGATAAGGATCTCTGCTTCTTTGTTGGGATCATTTTGCTAATAAAAAAAAATAAAGTTTGCACCGTTTGCGCCCAGTTTTATGTTCAATTTTTTAAGGTAAATTGCCCATAACAAGTCTTTCACATACAGTCTATTATTGCGGTTTCTAGTCGACCTCAACCCTTTCGCGAACTAGGAGCCAAAATACCGCCTTTCGTCTGACCACGGTAATACTCCCCAGTATGAATATTACGGTAGTAATTGCAATATTTGACAGCATTTTCGATTGGGGTCAAAATGGCCCTTTCCACATTCCCGGTAATGCGAAAACGGTTGTTTTGATTGGATACAATTGTTACCATAATATTTATTTGGAAAACATTATTTTATTAGGTCTAAAGTTTATTCTATCTTGTTGAACATAAAATTCTTCAGTTAGTGGTGCACTTCCACTCTGAGATGATGACCAGATGAAGGCGACTTGGAAACTTATTTGCAAAGGTAAGCACATTGCAGAGTTAATTAGTAGGCATATCTTCGGTTCAGTTGGAGTTCTACGTTCTACGTAACGACAGTATATCCAGCTGATAACAAGTCTTGATAAAGTAATGCTATGCCGTTATTTGCGCAGGCGATCAAGTGTTTCTGTAGTGATCAACAGCCACCCCCAAAAGAGACGTAGCCTTACGACCCCACTAGCATCAGCACTTACCTATATATTATGTAATATGACCTCTACACTGTGACTCTATGACATGGGTTGTGCGGCGGGCTAGTATGCAACGCATGTAGATTACACAACATGAAGTACTCCGCATCGATATATCTAGTACTTCGCACCACACTCTGAGTTACCTGGGCGATGCTTCATTCAGCACCAAACAATGCAATGCGTGTAAACCATTTGAAAACTGTAATCTTTGGAATAGGCAGCCTAATGTATGCGATTTATAAATGAATAGATAACAGAACGTGATCAAACGTTTTTGACAGATATTTTTCAACTGTAAGGTGATCCGTCTATAAAACTTTATTGTCTACAATTCGACGACAGTCTGACAACCACCCTCTCCCAACTCACTCCCTCTATCTGTCTATCTATCCTGGACTGGAAAAATGGGTCCCGAAGTAAGCGCTCCCTTGATAGTGCGCGTGCTGGTCCATCGAAACGAGCGAGAAGTCATCGGCAGAAAGCGGCAGTTGCAACCCAAGAAGAGAGCGAAGACAAGGTTGACAACTCTACATTTTTATGACTGTATGGAGGGAGGTTCGTTCGGACGGGTGGTATCACAAGCCACCACCCCGTAGAGTGACTGATTCATTTTATTGCTATGTTCATCCAGGTGCTAGCCTCAAACGTCAGAACGGAGTTAACATTTTTGTTGGGGAACAAGATTTTGCTGTCATTTTACCTGCGATAAATAGCCCCACCGCCAGTTCAAGGTGCTGTGGTTCTTTGACTATAACAGGTTTTACACTCTGTCCAATACGTTTTTTATAATACTGTTTTAGAGCATTTGTCGACCTGTGCCGTCCCTTCCGTTCGCGCACAATTATAGGGATGTAAGAAGCGATGGCCCGAGAGTTTTAGGATTGGACTTTTCCACATGAGTCTTCACAGCGAGGGCATGAGCGTTCAAAGAGGGGGATAACGGTGACTTGGAGCCAACGCCACCAGGTTACAGGATTGTTTCGAAACGAAACACGCAATTAGAAGCTCCGTCAGGTTTGCAGACCGACATCGGCCAGAGTGAAGTAAACCAAATTCACGACGCAATCACAGTCTCTCATCAGGCCAGTGGAGGCGAGACCCAGCAAAAACATTTTCAACATAGTGCGGAAGACAACGGCAGGAGAGTAGTTGATGTTGGACAATTGGATAGATCTCAATCTATACCGTTCCCGAACTATAAAGGTTGACACCAGGGTCTCACCAGGTCCAAACTATCAAAGTTTGAATTTTTGCCTTGAAAGTCACAAACGGATGCTATTTTACTCATCACTAACCCATTTGAGTGCTGCATGCAATGCAAAGATTCCACTAAACGAATATCATCGACTGCCAACACTTGGAGGGTGTTACTCCAATGCATGAATCGGCGGTGGTACATATCCAGGCGACACCACGACGTGCCTTGGAGTGCACTAACGATGGCGGTAGTATTTTTACCGAAGAAACAAGCAACCCACCCAATGACAGTGCCATCACCACTATTGGGAGGGAAGGCTTTGGTTCAGATTTACGTCATAGATGTGTCTACAATTCTCATGTTATTGCTTTTTTTTTCTAGCAGGGACGTCAAACTCAGACGGGGTAATGGCGCTATTATCTCCAGCTCCTCGAGCTTGTCGAGGACCTGCAGTGTTTGTACCATCCCTTTACATTAATACGCTCGTAGCGTTTTCTCCTTCTCGTGAAAGCTGGATTAAGGAAAAGCTCAATAAAAAAGTTGGTACAGCATATATTGTCGGCCGCATCTGCACTACCGTCAAGTCAAAAAGAAGGGGGACAAGAATAAGCAAAGCAAGAGTGCATCGGACCAGCAAATACCACTGCCCTGCCAAGTGCGTTGGACTGATTTGTAGTTTCAGTCTGAGCCGGAGAATATCTCGCTAAATTTGGTGCAAAAAGGTCACGCCAATCACAATCTTCACATGGCAGGCCCGAACACATTGTACTGGTAAACGCTTTGCGAAGCTGGCGATGATGCACTAGCTATTTATAATTGTATTGACGAGCTCCAAGAAGCTCCAGTCCCCTATTACCCTGAGCAGTTGCTTGGCAGAGGTCGAAGCTAACGACTCTCATGCGGTTCGATCCAGTTGCCTCCATGGGCAAACCAGAGACTTTATTTCAGCGTGCGGACGGATCAAATGACACAAAGCTTCGAGATGAATATCAAAACATCTTCGAGCATTCAGCATCGACGAGTTTTTTTTTGCCTACCTACCGCTATACGTTTGGCAACAAATCTTGCACGAGACGAATGCGTATGCACAGGTAAACCAGTAGTCCATTGGCGAGCCGTTCGTTCTGCAAGAAGTTATGACGTTTTTGGGCAGACTGTTTTAAATAGAGATCACTATAAAATGAGAGTACGCAAATTATTGGGGCCGTCAGGCCGAAGATAACATGATTGGAGTTCCGAACCTCGACCTAGAAAACATCATGCCGTTCAAACTTCTCCGCCAATCGTTTTCTTTCCGCAGCGACTTTTCTGTGGAGAATATTCAACGTAACCCGGCTGCTAGAATTCGCACCCTTCTGAATGTTTTGAAAGTGACGGGAGGCAAGTACATTGACCTAGGTCGCGATGTGGCGCTTGATGAAGCAAGTGTTGCTTGCAGATTTTGATATTGACGGCATTTAACTGTTTACAATCCTCGCAAGCCTGGTAGCAAATACCACTTCAAGTTGTATATGATGTATTGCGCTACAAGCTAGATTGCTGTGAATTATAGACTTCATTGTGAAAGTGTATTGGAGGGTCGCTTGAGAGATGTGGCAAACCCAACTGAGGCTCAAGATCTTGGCAGTGAGCTTTCCCATGGAGCTCAGATTCGTCAGATTGTACTGGAGGTTGTGCGACCGATATATTCATCGAACAAAGTGGTCAGCACTGACAATTGCTACACCTGGGTGTAGCTACTACAAGCCCTGAATCTAAAGGGTCTGTTTGAACGAGGAACGGTTCGTGGATCGAGCAAACATTTTCCAAAGCACGTGATGTTGGAAAAAGATTCGAGTACCAAAGGCGAGTAGCGCCAGGGTGTGTCCGTGTACTATCAAATACTTGCAGCATCTTGGTGTGACGGAAGTATTGTTAGTATTGTATCTAACACTGATGCCTCGGAAGCAACCACGGATCTTTGTCTGGTTTACAGTGAGCGTCAAATATTCGAGGCCCCAACGTGTGTTGAAGAACTACAACACACCTATGCAGGGGTCGATCGATTGGATCAAACTCGAGCTTGATTTTCAATCGCGGATGGCCATTCATTCCAAAAGTGGTACAAAAAGCTTGCAATGGCTCTGGTTGATGTCGCCCGATCCAATGCATGCCTGACTCGGAGAATGGTGTACATCGCTTCCAATAATTGCGATCCGCACCGTAGCTTCATGATGGAGTTGGTAACGGAACTAATCTCTGGAAAATGGTCGGATGCACCAAGCGAGGCTAAAATCCTGTATTCCAACACCAATGCTACCTCTATGGAGATACAGGTACCAGCACCAATACGTCCCGCGTATGTACGAAGCTCGCCATTCGACAGCCCCAAAAAAGGCGTGCACAGCAGTCGAGTCTAAGCAGTTCTTTAGTGACTTAAATCGCAAGCGTCATCAATGCATCGTCTGCAGGTAGGAAGGCAGGTATCCAACCGAAGTGACGGACTATTGCAATATTCACGCTGTTTGTGTGTGTGCAAAGGCTATTTTGACTCCGAGCCAGCACCATACATGTGCCCTCAAGCAACATGGACATGCTGGGTGAAATATCACCGGTTTTATCTCCAGAAGCAATTATTCTCTGCGAAAGCACGGCTGCGGAAAACATCTCAACTATACCAACTCAAAGTTAGTTTACGTCTCAAGCAACTCGTGAGCAAGGTAGATCTGTTGTAAGGCAAGTGGTTCTCTAGACCACGTGTTCTAAAGGCGGTTTCTAGGATTTTGCATACGATCGGTCCAGTCGTGCCTGAAGATATTTTTCTAGATGTTGGCAGTGGAATTGGTATATATTGTTGCTCAAATCGCACTTCAGACGCCCGCTCAACTATCGATTGGTGTCGAAATTCGTTGCGGGTTAACGAGTCTAGGCTGTCAATTGACCAAGAGATACTCAAATGTGGAGTCATTGCTCAATAAAGTGTTGCTCAAGAACAGTGACGCGAAAACTTGTGGCCTATCTACGCAGCCACCGTTTTGCCATGCATCCATCGTGTAGTTAGAAATCTTTCTCTTCGTTGACAAAGTAAAGATGCTTGTGTTGAGCGAGCTGTGCTTGGTTCCTCGTGGCCGGATTGTTATATCGACAGAAGTGTATTGCCCAAGACATCAACCTTCTTGCAGAAGTAACTTTTGTGCCAAATGGCAGATGCAACAAGTGATACGTGGGCCTGCAAGTTGGGGGACTAAAACAATCAAAATATACATGTAACCGCATCAATAAATGGCTACTGGGACACGTGCTATTCGTTATAGAAGATGTGGCTTTTGCTAGCGTGAAATTGAGGGCATACGTTGCTTTTCGTTTCTAGTTGTTGGATACCTTGCAAACCAAACGCAATTTGCCTGGGGAAATTACAGCCACAGTCACGTGCAACTCGATCGCGCCCAGCTCGCCAACCTGTACAACACACACACACACCAGCCACAACACCATCAACGTCAGCTTGGCTGTCTTATCCATGCCCAGTACACACACACGCACAGCTTACCCTCAGCGTTCACAGCGGGAGGGG
>NW_008649006.1:601099-602565 GCF_000247585.1 Phytophthora nicotianae INRA-310 | reverse complement strand
TAAAGAAAATAAATAAATACATACATGTAAAATGTTCCAGCGAGATATTTATGATTAGTTAAGCTTTTCTTATTGGCAGAAACCGCGAAAGGGGTCTTTTTGCTCGATTTTATGAGCTATTGTAATGTTATATTGTCGAAATGTCGCCAACAGGAGCATTTTGACGCTTTTGGAAGCAAAAGGGTTAACGCATTAATAGAACTTGCGAGTACTCATTGTGAGGTTAAGACTTCTGCGTTTTGTAGATCACGGATTTGAACTTCCGTCTAATAGGATTGATAATGCATGGAAATGCCAACTAGGACTGTTCACTTGGTTTCTCTAAATTCTTAGATTCGGTGTAGAAAATGGACACTAGAAGCAATGTTTTTGTAGGTTTTTGTTTTCACAAAAGCCAGGTCCGCCCAGGTCTTCAAGTTTTGAAACCTAGACGCTAAGGTCGTCCATTTTTTTTGCTTAATCAATAGGGGTGTCGAACCTTTAAAAAAAAGGTTATCTAGCTTTATAAATAAACAAAAATGCTCTCCTTAACTTTAAATACCTGTAACAACCCGCAGGGGCTATACGGGGGCCTCAATTAAGGAAATGTCGTATGGCTATGAAAGTGGTAGACGACGCGACACCACTACTGTATATGAAATTGCGAAGTTTGAGCTTGCGATCAATTCTAGATGGCCAGTAGCGAGCATGCCAACTTCTCGGTTGGAAAACCTGCTAGACGGTTTCTTTTTTATGGACCTCTAAATGGCAACAGTGGCAAGAGCTGGATATTGATCCAGCTCTTTCGACAATATTATGTTAAGATGGGAAGCATATTTTCTGTCACAATCGCTTACCTTGTCAAACCTTGTCGGAGATGTCGTTTTCAACAACCCATTGCGATCTTCCGCTCATGTAAATGAAACAAGAGCTAGTCCTGACCATCTCAGCTTGGGTTGGCATTTGCGATGATGTATAATAAGACTTATGTTAAAATAGACCGGATCGATTAGAAACTGCCCACTCCACATAGTCAGAGTGGCTGGTTTTTACAGGCATTGCGAGTTAAATGACCTGCGGTACTAGGGGTAAAAGCATCTAGTTGCTATTACATGCAAACTAGATGCCGTCGTCTGACAACTGCCAAACAGAGACCTCTATTCGCTTCATTTTATGCATGAGAAAAGTAAGTCACCGCTGGAGATGACCGATTCTTAAAATAAGATCAGCAGGAATTGATCAACTATATAAGCAACTGTGAAAACAGGTTTGACACACACACGCACCAATGCAGCAACAATAATTGCAGTGGGGCTGCCGTAGCTAACTCCAGAGGAAGACGTACGCCTCAAAGAGTCCCTAAAACCAAGTTTCTTATACGTCTCAAAGAGTCCCTAAAACCAAGTTCCTTATCCGAAGGAAACTTACAGCCCAAAACCAGGGCTCAAAGTTATTAAGAACACAAATAACTTTTATGCTTCAAAACC
>NW_008649006.1:599109-600975 GCF_000247585.1 Phytophthora nicotianae INRA-310 | reverse complement strand
TCATGTACTGAGAGGCTGTTAACTCTTCGGGTACTCCGTACCCATGTGTACGCCACACCCGTGTAACCCCGTTACAATAATGATGGTCGAGTGTAAGCAAACACACGTACAATGCGTACTAAAAAAAGTCATTTGATCGCTGTGGGTATCAATACCCCTCCTCTTGCATTGTTGAAAGCTGTAGGGTAGTCGGAGTACACCATTTCTGGATCAAATTGAGAATTTCACAGATCAAATCTTAAACAACTAGAATCAAAACGAGAATTTACAAGAAAAATGCGAAGTGTCTCATCTAATTGTTCTGTGGGGTGAGATTTGAGGCACATTAGAGTGGACAAGCGTACAACTCTGCACATACTATTAATAGCAGATGTGATGGGGTGGAACAATTATCATAATTTGATGTTTTTGTTTTGATCTGGGATATTCTCGATTGATCAAGAAATGGTGTTTTGAATCAGCACGCTTTGGCAATTTAGGATCTTATTTCTAAGCTAACAGAGGATCCGATTGGGGTTTCTTTTATTTCGAAAAAGTAACCCGGGAATTTATTATCCATATTCTGGAAAGACCCCAGAAAATGTAAGAAACATAGACTAAAAACAAAAAAATATCCAAACAACTCGTGCATCGTGCGTCCGGTATATGATAACAGAAGAGAAAATATATATCGGTATTTTAGTTGTGAATCATGAAGCCTGGTTGATATTGCCTACCCGGGCACGGCCGGGGGAGCTCGAAGTTTGACGAGCCGCAGTGCCGAGCAAACCAGCGATCGTGTTATCAACGGTGTTGCAAACTTACTTTCGCACATTTTCCCCTGATGTGGCTCCGAATATGGTTTGCTGGCAATACTTAAAGGTTCGAGACAAAGCCCAAGAGCAACCGATCCACCGCAATTTTGCGCTAACGCATCGCAGCCAAAACCCAATGGATGCTACGTCAATCCCTGGTTCTCTTTTTCTCGCGACTCAAAATAGCACTCTGATCTATGAATTTGGGTGGAACCACCTATTTGCGCTCGAGGCAAAACGAGTGGTCATTCAATTACAAAAAGGTGGCATTCCTTTCCTTCGCGGAGATTTTACACACGCGCGTTTAGAGGCAGATGGAAATACTCTGTGTGTTCATGCGTCATGGGAGCGGCTCGATACACACAACTGCGGTTTCCATACGTTCCGTCGTACGATTGTTGCCCTCGTGATAACCGCCGTTTTCGGTCCTATGTGTGTGGGTGCTCCATTGAGGGGACAAGTCCGCGGGCACTTACCAGGCACGTTCGCCGGAGCCACAATTTTTGTGTGAATACCCGTGCGTCGTGCGGATTCCCGGACACCGACACTACAAGAGATGCAGAGTTGGAAGAAAGCATGACCGCCGCCATGATGCTTTCAATTTTTATTGGAGCGCTCCGCCGGGTGCCTACCCCTGGCAACTCTAGCTACTAGTGTAAGTAGGATAAACCCACAACCATACCTCTACCAGAACGGTAAACGATCATTGAGGCGTGATCTGAAGACCCAGACTCAGCCCTTACACCGGGACGGACTGGACCTGCAAAGCGCTAATATAGGCTAACCAGTAAAACTAAGAACACGCTACTAGCTCGAGCAAAGCTAGTAGGTGTTATGAATCGTCGTGATCTAAAGACCCAGACTCAGCCCTTATACCGGGACAGACTGGACCTGCAAATCGCTTATATAGGCCAACCAGTAAAAATAAGAACACGCGACTAGCACGAGCAAAGCTAGTAGTGTTATGAATCCTCGTGGTCTCAACAGCGAAAGGGTACCAGGCACGGGTAAGCCTTTTACGAGGGCGCCGAGTGTTCAACACTCGACTGGAAGAATATATGGGAGGCAACTC
>NW_008649006.1:591767-599009 GCF_000247585.1 Phytophthora nicotianae INRA-310 | reverse complement strand
CATAACACACCCAAACAAGCTTATCCAGACGCTTACCTTGAAGCCGGACCTCGCTCGTGTGCTTGAGTGGAAATTCTGTTCTGTTATTCGTTATGCCCTTTCGGGCTCTTCCTAATATGCAATCCTAATCATGTATACAAATATCAAGTGAACTATTATCCGTTATGGATCGCTACTTGTGCCAACCGTTACCTCAGCTGTTCTTGCGTCTTCTCAGGTCGTTCAACTGCTAGTTGCACCCATCGAAGAGTCGCTCGAACCGTCACCAAGTCGAAGTACCGTAGTTCGTTAGTTCTTGACCGCTGAATGTGAATCTAGCTTCACCGATACGGACCTCCCGACTTGAATGACATCTTGGTCATAGTGGGACCCGACGAGCGTTCGGTAGTGATGTATCATTGGTCATCTTGCACTGTGGCCACCGCCTGTCGCATGACCGAGCGTTCGTGGCTTTAGCAACTTAAATGCAGCCACTTCAGCGATTACTTAGAAATCGCTATACCACTCTTCACCACTGACGTGAATACGGATCATGAACACATGGAGTTGGAAATGTTGCTGGCCACTGACTCGGATGTTGAAAGTGCTTTTCCAGGACTGAATAAAACGTTGGAGTGGGCCTTGCTGTGATGTACAAATATGGAGCGTTTGGTTTGCCTGTCGTTTTATGATTCTTAGCGCTCACTTTCTCCAACAACATATTCTTTTTCTTTCTTCAACAACAATTCATTAGGTGTAGCATTAACCATAGGACATTAAAAACAAAAACGTTTGATGGCATCAACAGCATTGATCTAGCGTCATTTAGCTACAACATCTTAGTCATATTGATCAATGAGGACCACACGCAAGTGCACAGCCAGCCGTGAACGCGTCTTTCAATCACTGCCGATGAATAAACTATAAAAACACCTGTCCAGAGCATATTGGCCATCCGGATGTAGCGATGCCTGGAACCTAACGAAGCCACATCGATTATCTTTGTGACGCTGCTCTCTCAGCACCTTATAATCGCGCGTATCACCAACACGTAGCGAGTGGTCTCTGGAATTCATTAGCAGCTCGTTTCCGCCAAAACTCACGGACGTGGCCTGTTCAGAATACATCCGGAGCAGCTCCAGGACGCAGTGTCTTGTTCTTCTTCGCAGAAGCGCATCGACCTTCCTGATGTGCGCTGGATACTACACGAAATCTGCATCTGTTCCCAACGGAGATGCGATGTCGTTACAGCTCGACACACAAGTCACCGACTTCAGCCGCACACCTCGAGCATGGCGTTCCAAACACGTATACTTCAGTTGGACAATCCGTGATCACTTTGTGCGATGGCATGAGTGAGAATTGGGCCGCCAGCACGTTGCCCTTACGTCCCATTAGCGTCTGCATGACTCGTCCTCCCCACAAAGTACTTGCGGTCGCATCCAGTGCCCAAGCACCAGCGCGCCTTCCTCGGGTGCCCTCAAGTTCTGTACTGACCCAGCGATCTCGGCGGCGCCGTAGCCTCAGTCTCCCGAGGCCGCAACATGCCATCCCTGCTGCTATTGACCAGGATCTTGCTCGACCCATTAAAGTTGTACTGAATCCACCTTGGTGGTATGAGCGTAGATAACGTGTACTATGCGCGTCACCAGCTTGTTGTCTCCCTTGTCGTCGACACAAATGTGGCTGAAACTCTAGGCTGTCACATGGTATGGTCCACACAAGCAGTTCATCAGCGTACTGTGGCGTGGTGTACACAAGTTGCTGCACACCACAACATATTTGTACATTCCTGACGTGACATGACATGTCGTCACGGCCCATGGGGCAACAAGCAAAGTTTTCCCTTCGTTCAAACCTCGAATTTTCGTCGAGAAAACGTTAAAAACACACGAATGGGCCTGACCTAGACAATCACGCCGGGAGGGTTAGAACACCAAAACACAGAATGAATCTGCCCGAGTGGTCCTTCCAGCGCCTGCAAATAGGACTTACCATCGCCTGGCTACAGACCAAGCGTGCCTCAAAAGTAGTTGAACTTAGTCACCTTGAATTTGCATTCTTCAAAGTACAGTGCGCGTCGAAACTATATACGCACTCGAAAATTGTCGATTTCTTTGCTAGTACTGGGAACTTTGCATCAAGCTCAAGGCTAAAATACGTGATGAACAATGGTAAAACAACCCAGAAAGCATGAATGGACAAGCAGTATTTTTTCTTTCGCAGTCGAAAATAAAACCTTAAGAGGTCGCGTTAACATTAGATGCGCATATCACAATTGCTAATAGTGAGTTGTAGCGTCTTTTAGAGCCATTGCCAGGTGCAAACGCTTTGGCATACTCTTCACTAGCTTCTTGATGTAATCGGGCTCAATACCAGCCCACTCAGCCTTGATGCAAGCCTTTAATTCGGCATTACTTTCAAACTAACGCCCATTTGCGTACACCCGACCCGCCAGCACTCCCCATACGTTCTCGATGATGCTGAAATTGGGGCTCTTGGTGGGCCACGCCATTGTTGTAACGTTGTTTGTCTTTAGAAAGCTCTTCGTGAGTCTTGCGGCGTGGATAGATGCATTATCCTGGGAATGGGCTCTGAATTGCCCAATTTGAGGCGAAATTTGCTCAGGTAATGTAACAAATTTCTGCGCAGTGTTTCCGTGAACTTAGTAGCATTTTGTCTTCCCTCCAGGAAAACTACCTAAGTGTTGCCGTACATTGACACGCCCGCCCAAATCATGACGCTTCCCCCGCCGTTCACACGCTTGGACATCAACTTGGGCGCCACTCTGGTGTCGTGCCAGTAACAACGGTACCCATATAGGCCGTCTAAATTAAATTTCTTTTCGTCAGTAAACACTACGCGTCTCCAATATTTGCTAGAATATGCAAATTTATTGCAAATTTTACTCTGACCACCTTGTGAGGTGGCTTCAGAGCTGGCACAGGTTTTCACTTTGAGTACTTGGCATAGCGACACTTGCGTAGCACTTGTAGACACTAGGACGGCTTGGTAACCGTTCTGCAATCATCTTACAGGATGGCTTCGAGTTTCACCGAGTCGAAAAATCTGTCTGGCGCCTCTCGTGTTAATAATCGATCATCTGCCGACTTTATTGGACTCCTGAGAGCCTGTTGCCTTCTTCAGGAAGTTCCTTATGGCCACCTCAGCGCGTTTAAGACGTCTAGCTATCTCGCGGCTGCTTAGTTTCTCTTCCTTGTAGACTTTGATGCGCTCACACTCGGCCACGGTCAAAAGCCTCCCTCGCGGCATCAGTATTTTTTGCGGTCTTCTGCGTAGACTCAACTATTAACAAAACTAACTCCTCCATCTTTTCTTATTTAAAATTTTACATTGTGCGCATATAATGTTGACGCAACCTCTTAAGGTTTTATTTTCGACTGCGAAAGAAAAAATACTGCTTGTCCATTCAGACTTTCTGGGTTGTTTTACCATTGTTCATCACGTATTTTAGCCTTGAGCTTGATGCATAGTTCCCAGTACTAGCAAAGAAATCGACAATTTCGAGTGCGTATATAGTTTCGACGCGCTTTGTATATCTAATGTAGCTGTTCATTAACCCTTTCGCACTGCAAAGGTGCGTGTTTTGCCCTTTAAGTGGTTTGTACAAACCAATCTAGGAATCAGTTACTAGAAGGGCCAAAAATGAGCCCTTTTACAAAGTCCAACTGATATGGTGCAACAGAGAATATACAGTATGATTCGTACCGTGAAATTGTAAAAGGGCGAAAAATACCACCTTATAGAAACAAATGATCTAGTCTTGCTTAGTATACTATAGGCAAGAGAATCACGACACCGTTCAGTAACTGTATTCAAAAGTTACTCTTGCGCACGTCTCGCATTTCAAGCATTCGAAAAGCTACACCTACGTAGCTCAGAGACTGCAGATCCCACAAATTGCGGATTGGAATACCAAAGTACGTATGTCACATGGGCGGCTCGCTCTTCGCTCTCTTTCCCCACGTGTAAAAGAAACGGTTGCGAAACCCAAGACAATCCAACACATCAAGTTGTGGGGTGTTGATCCTTGCACAGGCTCATGCAGAAATCAACGAGCTAAATGGGTTTTAGAGCTTGTCAAATGTGGCCACAGATTACAGGATGTTGCTGCGACTAAAAAAATTATGATACATTACGCACAATTGTTTCGAAAAACTACCTCCGCATGATCGCTTTGCAAGTTGTATCGAGATCCATTCTGACGTTTTGCAGCAGTAAGACAAGATCGACTAGACAAGATTGATTATCACCACGACAAAAAATCTCTACTTCGTTTTGTGTGTAATTTGTTGTAGCAGTAGATTGCTTTTTTTTTTTTGTTTTCACCGGTTTTGATTTCGAAGTGGGTTTTTTTGGTGGCATCGATCGCACTCACACCACGACGACATTAGCATAGACACAGGTGCCATTATTTTTTAAGAATACATCATGTAAGGCGGTGCAAACGTTAATAGTAAACAACTTTGGGGCACATGGAAGGCTGATACTTTATGCTATCGTATCTTTCTTGTCAGCCTTTTATCCCCTTCAAATTCAGTGGTATGACGTCTCAAAGAGGTAACGTGAGATCGCGAGTTGTAAGTATAGCAAGCTCATTTAGACAACTAAGGGATGAGTGTAAATATCAAAGGAGTCATTGTGCCTCCTTTGACGAGGATACATCGTCGTACTTAGTTGAAAACCAGGAAAAGGCGGCATTCTGCTTCCTTTATCGCGAAAGGGGTATTACTTTAATGTACTGTAACTCAAAAAAAATGAGCTAAGATTCTATTGTGCCGTTGTAATAAAGGCGCAATAACAAAAGCCAATTTGAGCACCTAACGAGTTTTGTTTTTCTTGTAGCGTTGTTATTTAGAAACGTTTGGAGAAAAAGGCATCTGGTGAAAAACAAATTGTCAGCAAGGATTGTGGGTATTTATTTTTCACCAGGCATCGGCTAGGGGTATTATGTGTAGAAAAGGACGAAATACTTACTGTAAGTAGTACTTGTCAATACTCGGACAAGTACCATTTACAAGTTGTTGCTAGGCCTGCAGCAATACCAACAATAAACTAGACTGGAACCCAGTGTTTCCCCTGTAAAACACGGCATTAATCAAGAAGGAAAGAAGAGAGGAGGTCAATTTGTAGTCCTGATTTGCTAATGTCTGGGAACAACCCGAGCTTTCTCAATAACGCGAGTCACAAGGGTAAGTGCGAAGTTACGGTGGTGCTGTTACAGTACACGCGGAAATGATAGGAGAAAAACTGATATTTTGGATAATTTTAACAAATCAAGTGCATTCAACCTAAGCGTTTCATCCAATCAAAACAAAATTATTGCGGTTCGGTTGCGGCCTCACTTGCTCAAATCCGACACTTGAGCGCCGAGCAGCACTTCAAAATCTGCTCAGATCAGTTCTCACCAGGCGCGAAAAAGATAGGTGAAGTAAGTATTGCCATCGATTTCATCGTTCTAGTGTTGTTTGACGCGTTGCACTTATTTCGTACTGTTACAGGAGGGTCTAACGAGAACTCTGATGTTAATGGTGTATAGAATTTTGCTGTTTATAGATGGGGAGGGACGGACATCGAGAAGGGCCAGATTTTGGCCTATTCAGAGGGAAATCTGTCTGCTAACGCTATTGCTAAGCGTGTGGGTCGCTCGTGGAATGTCGTGAACAAGTTTCTGTCCAATCCCGCGGCGTACGGCTCGAAAAAGAGCACGGGAAGGCCCAAAATGCTAGGAGTAGCGGCCGAGCGCCGGCTTCTACGTGAGGCATCGAAGACGGGAAAGAGCGCTAGAACGCTCATAGATTCGTTGCAGCTACCGATATCTGTTCGAAGGGCTCAGGAGGTGCTGCACGACTCAGAAAACGTGGTGCACGAGAAGCGCTTAGCGTGCCCAGTGCTCAAGCCGTAGCACATCGTGGCCAGGTTGAAGTGGGTCAATGCGTTTGTCGAACACGGTCACAAATGGAACTCCGTAGTGTTCTCGGATGAGAAAAAGTTTAACTTGGATGGACCTGATGGCTGTCAGCACTATTGGAGAGATCTTAGGAAGGCGAAACATATTTACTCTAACCGGCAGTCTGGTGGCGGAGCGTGTTTGTGTGGGGGTGCCTTCAGCGTGAAGGGCAAGTCGAAGCTGGCGTTTCTGAAGGGCAAGCAGAACACGGAGAAGTACATCGACACGTTGGGTGCCTATCTGTCCCCGTTTGCGCACCTATATCACCGTCTTAACTTCCAATCTCAGCATGGTAACGCCTCCATTCACACTGCCAGGGCTGCGAAGTGGTATTTGGAGGAGCAAAATGTGTGCGTATGTGGTGGCCAGCCAAGTCTCCGGACTTGAATTCGATCGAAAATTTGTGGGGAATCCTAGCGTGGACCGGGTAAGCAGTATGAAACCAAGGCGGAGCTCGTAAAGTCGATTAAGAAGGCGTGGGACGACATTCCCACCTCTACGCTGGAAAACCTTGTGGGGTCGATGAAAAAACGCTGCATGGAGGTCTACCGACTTAAAGGACTCAAGACAAAGCCCTAAATTGTTGATATCTATCCACTATATAGCTTAGCTAAGACACAGCGAGCTCTTGAAGACGGTTGTACGCGGTTCGTCTATCTTTTTCGCGCTTGGTACATTCCAAAAAATGCAGGTTCTTGACTGTAGCACGGCACTCAAACATCTGTTGGAAACGAATGACCCCTCAAAATGATCAATCGTGTGCTGCGTACTGGTAGAAAATCAGATCTCTATACTTAATGATTGGAAGAAATTATTTGAAAAACCAATTTGTCGCCTATCATTTCCGCGCGCACTGTATGGTAAACCCGCCCAAAAATCGACGGGTTTACCATGATACCACCAACGGAAAAAAGCTGTAGACGTAGAATCATTTTAGCAATCACCCATACATGCCAGTCAAACAACCGACAAATTCACTCCTTTTACTAACTTGTAACATGTAATGTTGAGTTCCAATGCACCGAGTTGACACCCCGGGACTCATACGCATTAGTACATGAACATACCAATCACGATTACCCCCTAATCAACCAGAAATGACTAGTTTATACTTTGCTTACTAATTGGCTAATAAGTAGTCCGACAAGTGTTTAAGCTGTGTTTAGTGACGTGGTTTGCTGCTTAGTCCGCCCCGTAATACAAACTGTAAACTTTTATTTTCACGAGGTGCTAGCTGTCACTTCGATTTTTTTCCCTCTGACAACAAAGCATGCAGGCCACGCTCCAACCTC
>NW_008649006.1:588754-590455 GCF_000247585.1 Phytophthora nicotianae INRA-310 | reverse complement strand
AGCAGACCGCGGTGGACAAAAGTTTGGAGAACGACAGCAGGGATAGATGCTCTGGATTCCTATCGTCAATCTCTTCCTACGCATAGTATTGCCAAGAGTGATCCTACTAGCTGTACAATAGATCACTTGTTTGATAAAGACTATCCTCTCGCTACAGCTATTCACCTTATGCGGGTTCAGCTATCGAAATGTCGATCACGTCGCTGTAACTCTGGGCCACACGATGATGACTCTGATATCGGTGATAACGTGGCTTGTCCGTGCCGATACAAGTTCAAGATTTGCTTGTCGTCCGGAACCTGCGAGGTTTTCCAGCACAACGATCATTTGGCAGACATTGACGGGTCATCTAGCCCCGTTGAGCAAAAACTGACCCCTGTAATGAAGGAATACATTGTGGAGCAGCTTAGCTCGGGCATAAAGACCACCGCGGCCCGTCTTTTCGCTGTCATTTGTAGCATGGTACATGAAGGGGACATGTCCGGACCTCCGCCCAAAGACCAACAAGTTGTAGACTTTGTGAAGAATTGGCGAAGAAAAAATCCTAAGAACTCTTTGGCTCCGATGATTGCGATTTGCGATGGGCACATTTACGATCAGCAAAATTTAGCAGCACTAGCGGACACGACTTATTCTCTGTGACACACAGCCTGCAGCACAGCCTGGTAGTACTGCCGTTGTCTCTCGTCTAGGCGATGGGTCGGAAGCATACCCGTTCCGTGTTGGGATGACATGTCTTAGGCAAATTCGCGAATATGTTGACATACAAAATCGCAGTGACACTACCACAATTTTTCACTTGGATAGTACTCCTGGCCTGGCAATTTATGGGTACTCAGTGTTTGCTTTTGGGTATTCAGATCAGAGCTGCCATTTTATACCAATGGCGTATTTCTGTACATCCCAGAAAACCAAGCTGGATGTAGGCTGGTGTATTCGGTACCTGGAGCGTGTCTGTATGGATATTTTTCAAGTTCATTTTTCCCCTCAATACGTGATGATGGATGCCGACAAGGCTCAATTCAATGCCTGTGTAACTGAACTTGCACACTCTACAGTCCTTATGTGCTGGTTCCATGTAACGCAAAATGTTTGGAAACATGCAAGAGCAAAACGCGTTTCCTCTAAGGACACCAGCAGCGTATTCGAAGATCTCTATGACATGCATTACGCACAGCGTGGCGAGTTCGAAACCATAAAAGAGCGCGTGCTAGCTAAGTGGAGAGGACTTCAGCAAGCTTCGGCTGTTCAGAAACTTACACAGCATATTATTAAGCAATGGATAGATACGCCTCGATTTGCAAAGTGGCAGGCTTTCCACACTCCGACAGGCTATGCTTCAACAAACAATCCCCTTGAGCAGTACCATCGAAGACTGAAGTTGGAGTGTCCTGATGGACCACAGTCGCCTGACGAGCTGATAAAAGGGCTGGATAGGGCACGCATCGCTTTTCTACACCGAAACATATCTTTTTGCAATTTCAGCACTGCCTCAGATAGGTTAATCCTATTATACCGACTTTTGGCTCGACGTGGCTGTATTGACGTAGAGCGTCTACCCGGAATTGGATCACTACAGGCCGATTTGTATCGTGTTTTGCAACGCCCATTAGAGCTCACAGCAAAAGAGAAGAAATCTTTGAAGCAGTCGGTCAAGTCTGCAAACGGCAGGCGTAAACAGCTAGAAGGCATGCCAGTTTC
>NW_008649006.1:584047-586684 GCF_000247585.1 Phytophthora nicotianae INRA-310 | reverse complement strand
AAAGATGATAAATCCGCGGAACAACCTCCCAAGACTTATAGAGTCGTGGTCAAGCGGATTTTTATCCATGCGGATGCTATTGAACTTTTCCGACAAGAAGTGGAGGCCTGGTTCGCCATGGATCATCCCAATGTACTGAAATTGTACGGCGCTTCACATTGTAGTCGTCCTGCTCTTCTTGTATGCGAAGATGCAGCCAATGGGCCTTTGGTAAACTATTTGGCTCGGGAATCAAAGAGCAATACCTTCGACCAGAGTGTGATGTGGGGAATGTTCTTACAAGCAGCAACGGGGTTGAAATTTCTCCATGAACACAAAATTGTACACGGCAATCTCAAGAGTGACAACATTCTGGTTACTGCGGATGGTACCGTGAAGTTAGCGGACTTTGGCCTCGGTGTGCTAGCGCTACAGAATCAAGCCATACTGGACAACACATTTGAAGAACTTGGCTGGCGTGCACCCGATTGCCAGAAGAAGAATGCTCTTCGCCGTCCATCTGTCCAGGACGATATCTACTCCCTTGGGTTATGCTTGATAGACGTCCTTGTGCCAGAAGTATCGTCGATTGCCGATGACAGCAGTACGAACGCATCGAAACGTGTGGGAGAGGAAGGTTTCGATCCTTTGTCGTCGAAAGTTACGAGTTTGATTCGCGACGACAAAGCGAGAGAATTGGTGGCGGGAATGTGTCAAGTTGAGCCGAAGAATCGATTGCTACTGAGGGAGGTAATAGCGTGGATGGAATCGTTACGCGATAATACACGGAAGGGATGTGGGAAGGTTATTAGTTTCCCTGGTGTAGATCGCATTATTGGTTGAGGTGCGTTTGGAGACCAACAACACTACGATAGCTAAACCATTCCTGTTTTTGCCATTATTTGCGCAGGCAATCGATTGGAAGGTTGCTGGAGAAAATAAAGGCTAGTGGTAGATAATTGTTTTGGGTTTGCAGCATATACAGCATACAAGATTAATTATCTTTACCGTGCTTTTTTATCTTGTAAATGTTGTCTGTAAATTGTCTTTCTTATCTCTGGTTGTGGAGCTGTCTCCGAACATCTTCGTTCAAATTTCTGTACTTATGCTGGCGTGAATCCGCAAGGTGAGGCACTACTGATGTTTGCTTCCAGTGCACAATAATTGTAAATATGCGTTTCTATTACTTCGCTACTCTTTCCTCGAATTGTCGACATGTTTACCCATTGAACGGATAGCACGCTTGTAGCGCTCCAGGTACATCCATCCGCGTGCCCATGTAGAACATGCGTCGGCGAAGAAGTTGCGGTGCGAAGTTGTCTGGGAGTGGAACGGCACCAAATCCACGCAGACATTCGTTCGGCCATCCCCCTGTAAATCCAGACTTGGTCTCGCGATTCGGAGAACGCTTTTGGCGAGGAGTGATATGAGTGGGATTGGTGTTGTACAGCACGTTGGTCGTGGCTGTGTGATGGCTTGTCAGTCCCTCCGCAAACGGATCCAGTAGTGCCTTCCCGTTAACGTACAGGAACTCTGGTTCTTCGTCCTCTATCGGCATGTAATGCGCGATACTGCCACAGAGGGAGTCGTTATGGCGTTCCAAGTCTTTATCCGTCGATGAGTCCACGACGCTGACACCCCATGGAGAGAAGAAATATTCCTGCTTGGAGAGCTCAAACGACAGCCAGAACGCCTCCTTGTCACCGTACGAAAAGGAATTCTCGAACCTCTCCTTAGTAATAAGCCACCAAAGTGCTTCCATCGCCTGTCCAGCTCGTGATTTATCCACGAGAACCAGCGACGAATCCTGTTCATGCGCTGTCTCACCTCTGTAGGCAAAAGACTGCTTCAAATGCTCACTCGGTTCGTATCCTTCTCTCACGCCAATACTGGTATAGTCGAATGTATGCAACACGCTCTCCAGGTACGAGACGTTGTTCTCGTTTTTATGGTTGAAAAAGTGGTCGCTCGGGAGCACGCGGTCGTAGAAGAAGGTAGTACCCGTGCGTTTGTAACCTTCTGTGGTCCTTAATACCGCGGGATCATGCATGAACAGGTCGTCTACATCCAGTAGCATCACCTCGGGCACGTTCGAGTGGTACAGAGCCAAAGGTTTGATCCACCAACTGCGGAAGTGTCGGGCTGTCTCCTCGTCCAATGCGCCGCTCTCGACAAGATCCGAGCACACGTCGACGATCTCCAGTCGCGAGTCCGCAGCGAATAGCTGCTCCCTAGTCTTGACGGACAGTTCGTCCTGGAAGCAATGGTACACTTGGATGAGCTCCTGGTTACCTAGACAGCGAAGCTCCCGTACTAGCGACAATCCCATGGGAACAACACCGTCGTGCATACAGAGAACGATGGCCTTGTCTCGCGGAACGCTGCGGTCGAACTTGGCACCGCGAGCGTGGAAGAGAGACGGATGGGTAACCGTTGTGGACATCAGCAGACTCGAGATGGACACTATCACGACGCAGTACAGTAGGAAGAGTCCAGCGCGACGCCAGAGCGAAGTGTCCACTTTCGAAGACACATCGCCCGCTTCCAGGTCCTTCAGCTTCGCCATTGAGAGCAAGAAGTGAAAAGGAGACGGCGAGATGGAGAATGTGCAGTGATCAAAGCCATCTGAACCATCAGGCCACCGTACATACGTCAACC
>NW_008649006.1:580309-581722 GCF_000247585.1 Phytophthora nicotianae INRA-310 | reverse complement strand
TGCTGGCGTTTCTGCTGCCGGAGATTCCTGCTTTCCCGTCGATGAGCCTTCAGTCGACTTCGTCTCCGTCGATGGAGAATCCTGCTTAGTATCGGAATTTCCTGATGCTTCAGCTTGCTTCTCATTCTCTGACGCTCCGGAAGACTCGGCTTCCTTCGACGAGCCCTGTGTCGTCGGCGTTGAGCCGCCTCCACCACTTCCTTCCAGAGGCACGCAGTTAACTGAACAAAGCAAAGGATTAGTTGCACCGCATGACCGATCACTTTACAAGTGTACGTACCATAGGTCTGCCACTGCGCGTTCTGGAACGCCAGCCAATAGATCGTCAACAAGCATTTACCGTTGCACGATGAAAAGTCCACTGGCATATCGGACGTTTGTTTCGAGCCATTGGGGCCACCCTTGAACTCGTCCTCGCAGTCATCACCGTGGAGAACCATCTTGTCGTCTAGGTAGATTTCACAAGGGCCAGTGTGGGTGAAGCCGCCGCCCTCGTTGCCATGCCACTTGACTTTCCCGTCGGCCGGAATTGGCTGGGGGTCCCCATTTTCCAGCGTGTTACCACATTTCTGGTCCTTGACCATGTCCAGCACCACGTCCTTCACAGACATGCCCTTCTCTTTGGCCATCGTCTTGAATGCGCCAACTTGGTCACCACCGGATCCGATGTCCCAGTAGTTGTCGATCAAAGTAACCCAGCCGGGATTGGGACTGTCCTTCCAGGACGGCTTGGGCTGTTCGAGATAACTGTGCGCTTCAGTGCGGGAAGTGAACGTTGCTAATAGAACAACAGCGGAGGCAGCAAGCATAGGCTTTTGGAGTTCCAGGTTCTTTAGCGGGCAACAATTTGAGAAGTAAAAGTTGTAAACTATTTCGGAGGGTACGGCAGACGCTTTTACGGTGCTCGAGCGTTATCCGCGATCGCGTACCTATCGAGAAAATTGAAAAGGCTTCTGCGCTGTGCTCCTACTTCGTGCTGCATTGATATTGAGCGTTGATGTCACGTACAGTCATATAGAATCTCGTTATCCCGCATGCCCTGCAGGTTAATCGGAAGTGTGTAGTGCCTAAAATCTTTTGTGTTTTGGAAAGGAGAGTATTTCTCAATGGATGGGTGTTGTAGACATCGCAGGCAGGGCGTATCAGGGTTCCCGAAAAATGTATTTACCGGAAATATATTGAACAAATCTCAGTAAATATCTTATTTATGGATGTTATCGGCTGACGTTACGTATTTTAGGATTTTGTGTGTACTTGTACATAACTTATTTTTTTATCGTCCCAACCATTAAAAATGGTTGGTTTTGAGAGTGCAGCAGTACTTGCCTTTTGCCAACCATTTCTCACTCTCCCATTTGCATCGAGATCCCTCAACCCACCCCCTCCACGCTCACTCGCCATGCCCTCCTCCGT
>NW_008649006.1:572182-572714 GCF_000247585.1 Phytophthora nicotianae INRA-310 | reverse complement strand
CACCACTTGCTCCTTCTCCAATGGAGGCTCCATCGTTTGCCCGTGTCCCTTTCGCGACGCTAATCGAAGCCCTAAAATAACAAGAGACAGCGTCTGAAATGCATGAATAAGATTCATAAAACAGCTAAAGAAACATATGAGCGCTGTCCATCATCGCTAGAGATTAGTCCTCCAGCAATACTGAGACTGATATATATATATATATATATCATCTGTTATGGAGCTCAAGGAATTCGCAAAGTAGAATCGAGGATCTTGGAGCTATAATGGAGTCTTAAAAATCTTGACGGCGCAAAATGCCCAGTATTCTATCAGACTTTTAGTTTAGTAACACAACAATGGGGGCACTTGCTGTGATAACGAGCTTAGTAAGTAGCTGGATATTCATGCGACAGAAAAGTCTAAGTGTGGCTACTATAGAATGCAGACGATATGTCCAACTTAACGTAAGTGCACTGCATGCATTAGTACATTTTGCGATAGCTTTTCTTATTAAAGACTGGCCTTTCAAAATGACTATTATTATTGTTTC
>NW_008649006.1:570257-572082 GCF_000247585.1 Phytophthora nicotianae INRA-310 | reverse complement strand
GTGAGGTCGCTGCTGCGCGACGTGTCATCCCTCCGGGAAAACCATTGAGGTTAATTCAGCCAACGGTGATGGGCAAACGATTTGCGCAAAGCACTGAGCGTAATCATCAAATTATGAAGGTTATAGAGGCATACCGGTGTCGAAAACGAGGTGCACCACTGTATATACTTGGAGCTATAATGGAGTCTTAAAATCTTGACGGCGCAAAATGCCCAGTATTCTATCACTTTTAGTTTAGTAACACAACAATGGGGGCACTTGCTGTGATAACGAGCTTAGTAAGTAGCTGGATATTCACGCGACAGAAAAGTCTAAGTGTGGCTACTATAGAATGCAGACGATATGTTCAACTTAACGTAAGTGCACTGCATGCATTAGTACATTTTGCGATAGCTTTTCTTATTAAAGACTGGCCTTTCAAAATGACTATTATTATTGTTTCCCTGCTCAAAAAATGGGCTCCTGATTCTATTATTCCACGAATACTGCCCCGATCAAAGCCACAGGCATAACCAGCATAAAAGTCGAGAACCCAATGAACGTTATCACAGCGAGAATGTCAATTCTATCCTCAGGATGCTTCTTAACAAACGATTGCATGCTTTCGACTTGTTTCGCAGATAGATACGAGGGGGTGGTACCCACAAGGGGCGCAATGTTGCGAAGATCTGGATCCTTTTCTGCCAGTCTCTTCATTTTCTTGATGTCAGCTTCGGATCGTGAACCGGTCTTCACTTTAGGAAGATTTATTATCTTTCCTGATCGAGTTTTTGCTCGAGTGAGATCAAGTTTTTGGCCGGCAGGAACCTGTAACTTGCTGAAAGCATGCTGCGTTTTCAAAGGCTTCATGTGGGGTATCCTTGGCGATTTCTTGAAAAGCGCACTCAGCTTGGAGAGTAATAAGCCTCTTTCTTCACCACCCACGAGATTCTCCGCTCCCGCGGGTTTATTACTGCGGAGGGTTGTTCTCTTCTTCAACTGTCGCTCGGCTGTCGGAAGATTACCATCATCGGCACTCGCAAACTCGCAGACAAGTACAGCGATTATAGACACAAGAGACAGAATAAAAAAAAACTGGCGCATCTCCAACAAAGACGTCTTTCGAACGGAGCTTCTGCACTTAAAGCTAGAAAGTCGAATAGTGGGATATCCGGTGGAGCACCGAACGAAAGAGATCGAGCGTAATTTACGCCGTAAGCGTAAAGGGCTCCAATGCGATGAGGCGGCATCAAAGCTAAAGAACTTGTTCACAATACCGCAATCTAATATGACGAACAGATGTGCGTAACTCAGTTGAAAAAGGTGTTTGTTCGCCTTCACACTTGAAGTCTCAAGATAATTTCATTTTATATATAAACTTTATGGCATAAATGGCAGATTACCAAGCGTTAGGCGTGTGTGTGCTGCTCTCTACTTTCGTATTAGCAAGATCAGGCTCTTGATCGTTTTGGTGTATCGACACAGGCTGAGGCTGAGGGTCAGTCGCCTTCATAAATCGGTGGAAAAACGGAACGACCCCTTCGCGCACAGTTTCCAGTGTGTTGAGAGCCGCAGCCACATTCGCGTTCTCAGAATTGATCCGCGCGCGTAAATACCCCATCAATGGACTCGTGAATCTGTCGGAGTTGGCAGCCACGTCTTTCTTCGAGACGAGATGTTTGAGTGCATGAGTCGCTTGTTCCTTTTGTTCCTCTGTCCCTTTCTCCATCAGCTCAGCCAGTGCTTCGATCGCACCTTCTTCTACTATAGCCTCACGGTTTGTGTCGTTGTCGTAAGCCAGACATCGCAGTGCAAACATTGCCCACTGCTTCTGATCATCATTCCC
>NW_008649006.1:565987-568327 GCF_000247585.1 Phytophthora nicotianae INRA-310 | reverse complement strand
ATTCGGAAGAGTTGGTCGATTTCGGAGGCGATTTTCTGTCGTTTCTCCTCCATTTTGGCATGTTTAAACATCCGAACAACTCGATGCATGTCATGGTACTTTCGCAGATACTTCGAGAACGAGTCCACAGCAGACGCGAATTTCTCGATAGCATTGGTGCGTTGTATGGTGGGGTTCTCTTGAAGAGGTGCCGACAGTTGAAGTTCGACGTAGATCTCCATCATCCGCAGATAAGTCTTCCGGTTCTCGTGGCGCTGGCGGCGAATAGCATCGCGCAACCCATAGATCTGGCGAAGACCATCGAGGATTGTGAGCGCGAGGTCCATGAGGAAAAGTCTTGGAGGTTGTGGCTCACTTGGGTGCTTGGCCGTGGATTTCAGAATGAACCGAACAAGGGCAAGGAAAAATGGTGTTGGTCAACTTGCCAAGGTATCTTTGGCGGGTGGTCATGGTCCATGGACCGCGGAGAGGCATCGAGTTGATGCTCAACTGTCTTCCGCCCCATCCCACGGAACAAAGTGATTTTTGACGGGCTCCAATTGTCATGTGACCGCCGTTGTACTACTTCTATATTTGATAGAGTAAACAAGGGAGAAAGCGCATGCTGCACTGAGACCTTGCTGGCCACCGAGACCGGTCGCCAAGCCAGTACTTATCACGTGTCGAGGCACGAGGTGTGTTCGTTTCTATGCCTTGGAGATAAGGCCGGTTATCACTAGAACGCCGTGTCTTGCAGCACTTGCTTTGTTCCTTCATCGCTCTAGAACGATCCCAGACCTTTGATTCAAAAGTTTGAAAGGGTTGAACCGAAAAAATGCTAGCGGTTCACGTGGACCAATCGATCCAACTGATTAAAAAAAAGTTGCAAATAATGTTTACAGGATTCGTTTGTTTCGACCACCGAGGTTGGTCGGGTCTGTTGTTGATCCGTGCCGACGCTCTCACGCCGTGCCTTTCGTTCTTAGGCCCAACAGACGAAGTTAGGCTAAACTAGGCGCTCAAAATCAAATAAAGGCTGCTGCCGATAGTTTACACCACTTGCTCCTTCTCCAATGGAGGCTCCATCGCTCAGGAAGAAAGAACCTTTTCGGAAAGACCCCGTACGAACACCGAGGGCAAGTTGCTAACGATACACGTGGACCAATCGATCAATCCTCGATGGTATTTTATGGGATATTTCGAATGCAACTGCAAGTCTGGGGAAAACTGGGAAAAACTGATTTATGAAAATGGATCGAAAGTCCATCCCCTCGAAACAGTGTATCGGACCCGAAGGCTTGAAAAACGACCTACTCGAACTTGAGTCGACGCCTGGAATCCACACATATGGCAATCTTCAACGCAGGCCATTCCAAAACTAGTAGAACAGAAGTAGTTCGAGCAACCAGGAAAGAAAAGCAACGTTTAGCGTTAGCTCACGACCACCTTTACGAATCAGCAATATTGGATGCCTATCACTGGAACTGACAGCGTATTGTATCGCTCTGAGCGTATCTAGAAGGGTCACAAACCTTTTGACGGCCGAAATTGATCCTGCAGAAGTAGCGAAAAAATGTTAGCGGTTCATGCCGATCGATCTCCTGTAGCATATGCTTTTTTATAATTTTTCGCTGGCAACTATAAATTTTGGGGCCTTTGGTTGGCTGAGAGCTGTGAAAATTGAATGCGCAAGCTTAGTGCAACATAGTTTGCAATGTGCTTGTTAAGCAACATAAACATATTAAGGCATTGCATGTTATCTTTTGTACAAGCAATGGAGCTTACTGGCTCAGCTCCTGACCACCGTAGCTACGTGTAGCTCTCGCCAGGCAGTTTTTCGACGGTGAATGCATTAAAGCGCGACGGATATATCACCAATCCAAAATAGGGTTCTGAAGTCTCGAACGAGTCGAAAGCAGTTTCGAGTCTCTCGCTTCCAGTCCGTTACGGTTCAAGGGGGTCCCTAACTCACACTATAAGCTAAAGATTGTGCGATAACAAACAATAGCAAACATGGCTGACGAGAAGGGATCCGAGGAGAGCAAGGACAGCGGTTCAACGTAAGTGTATCGTCGGATATGTAGCTATGGTATCAGTCATGTATTAACCAGCATTACAGACCACGTGTCATGAAAGCTCCGCCCAAAATGGCGCCTCCTACAACTGCCCCCGCAGACGCAAAGGTGGTTGAATGAAATCCACACTTTGAAGTACATAGCAACACTCTGACTAGATAATTATGGTAAATCGCCAGGGAGCTCCAGGAGCAGATCCTACGGCAAAGAAGAAGGCATTGCCACCTCCTTCTAATCCTCCACCAAAGGCTGGGGGCTCTGCGGCAGCAGCATTTCGATCCAAGTC
>NW_008649006.1:553858-564517 GCF_000247585.1 Phytophthora nicotianae INRA-310 | reverse complement strand
TTCGTCAAGCGTCCACTCGAATGTGGTCGCGGACAAATTGTCAAGTGCTTTATCGAGAGGAATGATAGTGGACCAAATAAGCTCGCCCCTATTTACACTTTACTGCTCGAAGTCAACAGCTCCAGTGGACGTCCGATCATGTACGCGAGGAAGAGAGCCACTAGCCGAATTACGTCGCACTACGTCATCTCCATGAACAAGTTCGTATTTTCAGTTCTGTAACTTTTGTCTGAGTTTCTAACATTTTTTTTCTTCATTTAGGGATGACTTGTTCCTGTCTCGAATGATGCGGAGTCACCAGTATATCGGCAAGTTACGATCATCCACTAGTATGATGGAATACAGTTTGTACGACCAAGGAGACAACCCGGAGGACTTGGATTCCGATTGTGAAATTGATGACGAAGTCAGACAAAGCATTCGAGCTGAACTTGCTATGATTCGGTACCACTACTCCAAAAAGGTAACTACTATTATTTATTTTGTCCTTTGACGAAGGTCGTTCACATGGTGTTTGTATAGCCATACCCTCGTAAAATGGAGGTGGTGATCCCAGCGATCCAAGAAAATGGTCAAAGTTACTTGGAGTGGCGACCACTCTCCCGTGATCAAATGATGGAAGAACACGTCCGCAACATCGCATCAGCGGTACGTTGGCAATGGTTAAATATTACGCGAAAACAGAAGTCTAATCGAAATATTTTTGCGTTGAACAGGGTGGTCAGAACGTCATGGACGCTAACAATTTCGTCTTCCTGCACAAACGTGAGACCAAGTATGACCCTCTTTCGTCCTGCATCGTGGACTTCCGCAGTCGTGCAACTTGCGTTTCGGTGAAAAACTTTCAACTTGTACACTCCGAGCCGACCAACGAGCAAATGCGTGAACAGTATCGCAAGACTTACCCTGATTTCGTCTATGATGATCAAGGCACCGTCTCCCTCCCTCAAGAATACGTGCTACTTCAACTCGGTAAGGTCGGCAAGGACTGCTTCAACATGGACTTCCAGTACCCCTTGTCCATGTTGCAAGCCTTTGCCATCAGTCTCAGTCGATTCGACACCAAGCAGCGATAAATTCTCGCTAAAAAACAAGTGCACTAAATCAAAACTACAAAATTGAATCACGAATTGTAAGTTTCTAAAGTTATTGTGGTTTTCTTAGAAAATCACAATAACGTTAGAAATTAATGTGAGCTCTTGCAGATTGTTAGATTAAAAATTTACGGCTTTTCAAGATCCACCACGTGCGACTTTTCACTTGGCATCTTCCGAGCGTTAGTGTGCAGCTACGGAGGGTGTAGATCGACGATCGTGCATTACTGAGCCATGCGTAGTGTGTTGGCATGGAGTGACAAAGTGCCTGAGCGCAATGGCGAGAAATTTGTGGTTCAGGATTTGGCATTTCGACCTGACGGAACTCAAGTTGTGGCAGCTGTGGGCACTCGCGTGCTGGTATATGACGCAGTTGATGGTACATTGCTACACTCGTTAAAGGGTCATAAAGGGACAGTGTATGCTGTAGACTATTCACACGACGGCAAACGCTTCGCTTCCGGTGGAGCAGACAACATCGTCATCATCTGGACGGACAAGGCCGAAGGAATCCTCAAGTACACACACAACGACAGTATCCAGAAATTGGCCTACAATCCTCAATCGCAATGTCTTGCAAGCTGCACAGCGTCGGACTTTGGTCTCTGGGCTCCGGAGCAAAAATCGGTGGCTAAACACAAGGTTGTGGCTAAAATCATATCAGCTTGTTGGAGCAAGGATGGTCAGCTGCTGGCACTTGGTCTACTTAACGGCAACGTGACTTTGAGAGACAAAATGGGAGCGGAGAAGAGGCTTATTGAACGATCGAGTGCACCAGTTTGGGCATTGGCGTGGAGCCCAGCACTTGAAGATGACTCTACCGATATCCTCGCTGTCGGATGTTGGGACCGAACATTGTCATTCTACAGTCCGAGTGGCGTCATGCAGGGCAAAGCTCGCAAACTATCGTTCAATCCCACCAGTCTCACTTACTTTAGGTAGAGTTCACATCCTTTTTACAGTTTTACTCTAATGGTGCTCTAATTACTGTTAATATTGTAGTAAGGGTAAGTATCTCCTCGTAGGCGGAAGCAATCGTAAGGCTGGACTCTATACCAAGGACGGCATTTTCCTCGTCGGGTATGCTCTAATCACATACTTCCCTACTGTAATGCAGAATATTGACTGGTTGCTATAGGATTTGTGAGCAGGAAAGCTGGATCTGGGCAATCAAGGCCCGACCGAAGACGAATTTTGTGGGTGTAGGCAGTGAGGATGGCACGCTGTCCGTGTTCTGCCTTGTATTTGGCACTGTGCATGGCATCTACCAGGAGCGCTACGCCTATCGCGAACATCTTACAGATGTGATCGTCCAGCATTTAATGACGGAGCAAAAAGTTCGAATCAAGACTCGCGACTGCGTCAAGAAGCTCAGCGTGTATCGTGATCGCCTTGCAGTTCAGCTTTCGGACCGAATCATCATCTATGAACTCGCAGGTAACAACGCGACCAATGCCAGTTACGACATGCACTATCGCGTTAAAGAACGTATCACGAAGGACCTGCCATGCAGTTTGTTAGTTGTCACCAGTTTGCATTTTATCCTGTGTCAGAAGCAAAAGCTGCAACAGTATGACTTTACGGGACGAAAAGAGCGCGAGTGGGTGTTAGAGTCGCTTATCCGATACATCAAAGTGACGGGCGGTGCTCCTGGTCGTGAAGGTCTTCTTGTCGGATTAAAAGACGGCTCAGTGTGGCAGATCTTCATCAATAATCCGTTCCCGATTCCCCTCATCCAGCAAAGCAGTCCAATCTCCTGTCTCGACATCAGCGCCAAGTACGTTACGGTTAAATTAGAGTGTGCGGATATACTCTAACCATAATTGCTTGCTCTTCCAGCCGAGAAAAACTTGCTGTCGTGGATGATTCGCACAAGTGTTTAGTGTACGACTTGGCCACCAAGCAGCTCCTGTTTGAAGAAGGATCCACTAACAGTGTGGCTTGGAACACCGAGTGTGAAGATATGCTGTGTTTCGGCGGTAATGGGCAGCTCAAGATCCGTGCGGGTCAGTTCCCAGGCCACACTCAACGGATGCAGGGCTTCGTCGTGGGTTTCTCGGGCTCTAAGGTCTTCTCACTCAGTGCGCTGAGTGTCCAAACGATCGACGTACCTCAATCTGCACCTCTGTATCGGTACCTGGAGCAGAACAACTTCGATCAAGCCTACGCAGTGTCGTGTTTGGGTGTCACAGCTGCAGACTGGCGTTTGTTGGCGTGGGAAGCCCTCAAGAGCATGCGCTTCTCGGTCGCCCGTAAAGCTTTCATCCGTGTGCGAGACGTTCGCTACATTGAGCTTGTGAACGCTCTAGAGCAGACTTGGAAGCAGCAACTTCCACAGAGTGAAGGCAGCAACCGGGAAGGTGAAGATGTCGGCGGAGAAGCGGGGAAGAAGGTCAAGGCTCTTCTCCAGGCTGAGATCATGGCACATCAGGGCAAGTTCCCACTGGCTGCCAAGTTGTTCGCAGACTGTGGGGAACCAGCACGTGCCATCAAAATGTTCGCAGATCTCCGCATGTGGGACGAAGCCAAGCGCTTTGCTACGGCTCGACAGGCAGGAGATGTCCAGCAGCTCGTGCTCGCACAAGCTCGGTGGGCTGAAGACGTCCAGGACTGGCGAGCTGCTGCCGAAATGTACGCTGCGAGCGGCAATTACGTTCGTGCTGGAGAGATCCTGGGCGAACACGGTTGGCTTGATCAACTCTTGGAGCTCACACGTAGACCTGAAGTTGCAGCCAACTCGCAGTTACTCGGTATAGCTGCCAACTTTTTCTTGAAAGGAGGACAGTTCGCCAATGCCCGTGATGTGTACTTGAAACTCGGAGATCTCGACGCGTTGCTGCAGATGCACATCCGACTGCAGGAGTGGGAAGAAGCAGTTCGCTTGGCTGATAGACACCGAGACAGCGTTCGTCGACCGGATGAGGTCTTTGTGCCGTACGCGCAGTGGCTGGTGACACAGGACCGCTTCGATGACGCGTTGGAAGCGTACACGCGAGCGCAGCGACCTGATCAGTGCTGCAAGTTGCTCTGTCAACTGATAGACAACGCTGTCAGTGAGCGTCGATTCCGTGCGGCGGCTTATTATCATTGGAGACTCTGCGAGCAGCAGATGAAGACCATCTTGGACTCCAAGCAGCAAGTAGAAGATCCCATGGAGCTGAACGAGGAACAACGTACACGACTCGCAGAAGCGACAGAGAATGAGCTCTTGTCCGAGCTCTACTACGCGTACGCTATGATCTACGCGTTCACTGACGAGCCATTCACCACTTTACTGCCAGAGTCGCTCTTTCATGCTGCTCGATTCCTTCTCAACAAACTGTCGGCTCGAGGAAGCAACGGCAGAGTGGGAGGAGGCAATGGCAACACCGTGGTGACAGCGCCTCCTCCTCCTGGGATCTCTCTCTGCAACATCTACTTCACACTCGGACATCATGGACTGCAACTGGAGAGCTACAAACTGGCACGGCAAGCGTATGATAAACTGCTGCAGATGAAGTTGAGACAGGACTGGCAGTCTGTTGTCGAGTGCACTGCCATGACACTGCAAGCTAGACCGTATGCCGATCGCGAGGAACTGCTGCCTGTAGACTACCGCTCGTCCACGGTGAATCCTCTGCTGAACCCCAACAACACTGGCGATGTCTGCGTCAACTCCGGGCATCCGTTCGTGCGCTCCTTCGTGTCGTTCGAGAACCTCCCGCTTGTAGAGTTCCAACCCGAGGTAAGAACGTCTTTCTCCGTACTCGACTGACGTACTAACCACCTTCTTGTCTTCAGCCTGGTCTCTCGGACGCAGAAGCGGAGGAACTCATCTTGATGCACCCAACAGACACAGGAGGCAGCAATAAGCGAGCAGGCGATGGCTGGCGAGAGACCGACTACGGTAATGGATCCCAGAGCATGAAACTCGATGACGATGAACCGGAGCGCGCAGAAGACCGGGCAAAAGACGGCACGGATCTGTTCGAGCAAGCTCTGAACAAGCAGGCGACGTATGGCTCGAGTGTCGGCCATCGCTCAGGGGCGGCTCAATATCGCGTCCTTCAACTGGACGCTCGAACGTTGCGTGCTCTCCGTCCGAACGAGGTCTTCATCGTCAAGTATCCCACACGAGCCATCCGTCCCAAGTACTACAAGAACATGATCCCAGAGATCAAAATCTACCTGTCACCCCACTGCCGTCGCTTCTTCCACGAGGAAGACTTCGAGTTCGAGTACCTCAAGGCTGGTCACTGTCCATGTTGCCAAGTGCCAGAGCTCGTGGCGTTGAATCCTCCAGCACCAGAAGACGACGAAGTCGACAGTCTACTGAACGGATCAAAGCTCAACAAGTGAGATAAAACGTAGTAAAAACCAGCAGAAGAAATGCAAAACTACCATTACTGAAGCGTTCGGTACCTTGAGCACAGTGTCAGCTAATATAATACCGTCGTCTCAAGCAAAACTCTTAAGCCTGAGAGAACGAAGTGTCCGATCGAGGCGTGCGGCCGAAGAAAGGAGAGCGCAGCAACGTGCCGTCCTCAATTTGGTCCCATTGACGGCGCCGACCCGACGGCGTCATCAGTTCTTGGGCAGCAGGCGACCGAACCACTGGCGCCAAACTGCCAGGCGTGTTGCCACCTTCTGTCATTGCGAACTGCAGCGATTCCTGCTCCACGCCCGTGTCACTATCACTCGTGGCCTCCATGTTCTTCACTGCTCGCTCGGCCATCTCCGTCCAGTCTGTACGCGACAGGACAAACGAGAAGGTTGCGAGTTTCAGCACTTCCATCGTGCACACGCCATACCAGAGTGCAGAGAAGCCTAGACCCATAGTGACGCCGCCAAAGTACGCGATCGGGAGCTCAATAAACCACACACTGAGCGAACTGACCCACGCAGTCACCGCTACTTCACCCATGGCAGCAAGTACTGACGACGTGAGGATCTCCAGCGACTCGATCATGTAGCCAGTGATGAAGATCGGCTGGACCAACATGCACAACTGCAGCAGCGTGTCGTCATTCGTGTACAAGCGGAAAAGCGTTTCTCGAAGCATAAGCGTCACAATGGCTAGCGTCACTACTGTACCAACAGTACACATGAACCCCAGAAAGCCCAGCACGCGCGCAGCCTTGGGACGTCCAGCACCGAGGTAGTTGGCCACACGGATCTGCGTAGCCGAGCCGTAACCCCAGAAGAGCGCCCATAGTAGTGACCAGAGACCCGAGATCACGGCGTTAGCAGCGATGACATCCGATCCGAGCTTTGCAGCGACTAAAGTCAAGGCGGAATTGGCCAGATTGGACACCATACTGTTGGCAGCAACTGGTCCAGCGATGTTCATGAAGATCTTGAGTCTGTCGGGCGTAAATGCGCTCAAATCCCAACCTCCCCAGGCCTGAAGATGCATCTTCTTGTAGAAAATACAGTACGAGATCAGTGAAACTGGCTGGAACCAGGAAGCGATGACTGTGGCCATGGGCGAGCCGTCAAAGCCCAGACCTCCCCAGCCAAATGCGCCGAAGATCAGCATGTAGTTGGCAGCACACGCCACGCCGATGGATAGCGTGCCTACAACAGTGACGGGGGACATGATGCCCATCGACTGGAAGTACAGACGCACGCAGGCGTAGACCAGCGACGGCCAGATGCTCAGCGACAGGATGCGGGCGAAGCGCACGCCCAGCTGCACCACTTCCGCGTCATCTGTGGACACTTCAAGCACGTATCCGATGCTCCAGTACCAGATCATCACGGGTATGGACAACACTGTGACCACAACAAGCCCGATCTGCAGCCAAATGCCCGAGAGTTCGCCGTTCTTAGCGCCCCAGGCCTGTCCGCATAGTGTAATGAGAGCTGTCGCTCCAGACCACACGCCAGCGAGTGGCACATTCGTCCACGTGGACGCTAGCGACGCAGCAGCGAGTGACGATGTACCCAGATGCCCCAGGAACGCACTGTCCACCGAGATGAGTGCGATACGAGCGAAGGTTGAGAGCGACACTTGCAGTGCCATCCACGTGAGTCCCCAGAACTCCTCAGCCACGTCCACGTCCGCCTCTTTGGCCAGAGCACGCTGGCCGCGGCTGCGGCCTTTCTCGCTGTTGAGCAGCGGTGACGTCTCCCCCATGAAGGTTCGTCTTCTTTCTCCTTGGACCGATGCGGGCGCAACAAGTCAAATTGCGGAATGACCAGCGAGTGCGCACACACATCATGCAGAGACCACCACTCTCGTCCATACAACGTTCAAGTCATTTTCGGACGTAGTCAAGCACATCAATCTTTGCGCCGTTCGAACAAAGTCGGGGCGTTACTTGATTTGGTAGTACATTAACGATAGAAGGTACAACAAAAGAGCAATGACGTGAGGGTCAGGTGTAGTTCGATATCATGTTGCCGCAGCAATTATGTTGTGCAGGTTATTGAAGTGATGGCCGTTTTTGTATCACCTAATGACGAACCAAGCCAAACTTCGAAGCGAATGGTCCTCGGCGAGGGAAACGTTCACGGGCTCAGATTTTTAGTAATCAAGATGCCTGGGCACAATTCCAATGGACCTCTCCTGATCCACACGCAGTGTATTTACGACTGTAACGTTACTGTACGCACATTGCTCGCACTTGGCCACGTACGCGGCTGCAAATGGACCTCTCTCACCGTTGAATCTGTGCTTCATCTCACTTGTCCTTCGTGATCCCCTCGTTCACAATTCAAGATTGCTCCTTGTTGTGGTGTTGGTGTGGGTGAACACCGTCGTCCACGTGGTCCCATTGATGCACAAGGCCCGAGGGCGTCAGGAGTGTAGTCGGCACAGGAGACGGCAGACCAGTGTTGGCACCGAGAGCCGTGGTGCCGCCCTCGGCTACTGCAACATTTACCTCCTCCTTCTCGTCCTCCACTTCCATGTTCTTCACAGCTTCGCGTGCCATCTGTGCAAAGTCAATCCGACGCAACACGACCGCATACACGACCAACTTGAGCAGCTCCATGAGGCAGATCGAGTACCATAGAGCCGCAAAGCCGCCTTTCAATACGATAGCAAGCACGTAGGCCGCTGGTAGCTCCACTAGCCACGTTGCCAGTGTACTAGTCCACGCAGTGATATGCACTTGGCCCATAGCAGACAGGATCGAGGCGAAAACCATCTCTGTCGCCTCCACCATGAACGCCACGATGAAGATCGGCAGCACCGACACGCACACGTTTAACAAGTCGCCGTCGTTAGTGTACAGTCGAAACACATCGGCGCGGAGCACAAGCGTGATCAACGCGAGCAGCGTCACAGTGACAACGGTGCATCCAAATCCAAGCATACTCAGCGTCTTGGCAGCCTTCGGTCGGTTAGCTCCCAGTAAGTTGGAGACACGGATCTGTGTACCCGATCCAAAGCCCCAGAAGAGCGCCCACAGTAAGCGCCAGAAACCCGATACAATAGCGTTAGCAGCGATGATATCAGCACCCAGCCATGCCGCAACAAGGGAAAGCGCCGAGGACGCCACATTGGACACCAAACTGTTGACAGCTGCGGGAGCAGAGTTATTGTAGAACACAGTCATGCGCTCGCGGGTGAATTCGCTAAAATCCCAGCCACCCCAAGCCTGTAGATGCATTTTCTTGTAGATGATGCAGTACCAGGTTAGAGCTGCTGGCTGGAACCACGAGGCTGCCACCGTCGCCACAGCAGATCCGTCGAATCCAAGACCAGCCCAGCCGAGTGCACCGTAGATGAAAAAGTAGTTGGCCGTGACAGACACCACCATCGACAGTGTGCCCACCACCGTCGTAGGCATCATCACTCCCATAGCTTGGAAGTATAGTCGCAAGCAGACGTACACGAGGTTGGGCCAGATGGAGAACATCAAGATACGCGAGAAGCGGATACCAAGACGTACGACCTCCTCATCGTTTGTGGATGCACGCAGTCCGAACTCCACGAACCAGTAATACAGCATCAGCGGAGGAGTGCAGATCGTCACCAGCGTCAGCCCCATTTGCAGCCAGATACCAGTTAACTTGGCGTTGCCAGCTCCCCAGGCCTGTCCACAGAGCGTCACAATGGCCGACATGCTGGACCACACGGTCAGCAGCGGTACTGTCGTCCAGACCGATGCTAGCGAGGCTGCAGCCAGCTCAGTCGTGCCCAGATGCCCCAAGAACGCATAGTCGATCGAGTACAGCGCGATACGCGCGAAGGTGGCAAGAGAAACTTGCAGCGCTATGGAAGACAAGCCCAGGAACTCCTTCTGGACGTCCACCGCCGGCTCCTTAGAGCTGGAAGCAGCCGTGGTAGGCAGCAGCGGAGACTTCTCGCTTGTTGCGTCGCGGGGCGCCATCTTCAGTCTAGGAGCTTGTGCGTAGGCGAGCGAGAAAGAAGAGTGATACGGTCCGCAGGCGGTGACGAGGACCACCGGCCAGCTACGTCACTCGAGCAGATCGCCAAGACGAATCTCCTGATGACCAAGCAGGTCCCGCATTGTTGACTGTCTGTGATGCCTGGCAGAGCGAAAATGGACGTTTATGTTTTATACACTAAATTACGATCGAATCTCAAACGATGTGGTATACATTAAACCGGTGTTTTGTCCATGACCCAAATCATTTTTGAGAATGCCGGCACACTACCTCTCGCAAAAGGTCCTCGTTGTCTTCCTGGACGGTGAGGGGGTCACTACTTCTCCAGTCTTCGATGACGTAGCAGCGCGCGGTTGCAATGGCTTTCTGGTGCTGTCGGAATTGAAGGTGAGCGCCTTGTCGGCGCTGCTGGGCGTTCAGGGGGACGAGGGTGCTATCGCGTGAGTTAAAAGTATCCAAAGTGATCAATTGCTCTTTCCGCTAAAAATAGGTGCCTTGTGTTATCTTATCAGATACCCAAAGATGCCCATTTCCTTCTACAGCGCGTCTGATTCCGCTCTTCAACTTGCTGAGAACGCTAGAGTGGCGTCCGTGCACCATGTCCAGGACTCAGATGACTCTAAGACTCAGATCGTGTCGCTTCTAGCGGACCCGGAGATCGCCAAGGCCCTAGTCTTCGTACACGTCGAAGTGGCCGAGAATGGATCCTTACCCAAGGACCACTGGGTCACCTCGGTAGTGTCGGAGCTGGCAGCGCAACATCAAGAGGATGGCAGCAGCAAAGTATTCGTCTCTATTGTGAAGACTGCCAGTCAGAGAGTGACGGAGCCGTCGGATTCCCATCCGCTTCGGCCCCAGCAGAGCTACAAGAAATTTGACCACAAGTATCCAGAGCAGGACTCGGATGAAGCCCCTCAGCGCCTCATGTTTGCTAGTTTGTACCAGGACCAGACTCGTCGTGACGCTGTGCAGACGTTCGATGAAGCAGAAGTGGACAAGCTCGGTGGATACGGAGCAATGGACGCTCGCGTCTTCATGAAAGAGATGGCTTTCCGTCTTGGATATGCACCTAAATACGGCGCTTAGTCTTTGTACGTTCCATGCCGCAAAGAAAATAACGTTACTAGTGCATGTAGCTAGAGAGGCAAGGTCTGTGGTCAAAGATTTAAGCGTTTCTTTCCTTCCCATTTGCTCGAACCACTTCAAGTGTTCAGAAGTCTAGACC
>NW_008649006.1:551408-553654 GCF_000247585.1 Phytophthora nicotianae INRA-310 | reverse complement strand
GTTGATTGGTAACCAGCGAATGACTAAACTTATTTTGCGCTTGCATTTGAAAAATTGCATTAAAATAGATGCATGTGATATCGAGGATTGATCGATTGGTTCACGCGAATCGAAAAAGCTTGCCCTCGTTGCTCGTTCCAACGGTTTACTAGTAATCCTTTTAATATCGTTGAGAGCGATGGAGTCGACTTTATTTTGTTATCTTGTACTACGAGCATCCAGATTATCTTAGACCTAAGAACGAAATGCATGGCATGAGCCTCGGCACGGATCAACTACCGTATCTAAAGCTTGTCGATCAACCTCGGTGGTCGAAGCCTGCTCTTTCCCAATAGAATTTCCAAGCAACAAGTACCGGCAGTGCATTCAAGGGCTCATGTCTCCATTATAATTCATGCATCATGTCGCTCTAACGATTTGGCTGCCAGGCTCTCTCTCTCTCTCAACTAAGACACGCCACAAAATCCAACGGCGTTCGATTTGTTTGTCAAGGGAGCAAGCTATACAAAATTGTTTGCACGATGTTTTGATCGATTGGTCCACATGAACCCGCTTGCATTTTTTCGGTCCAGCCCTTTCAAACTTTTGGATCAAAGGTCTTGGATCGTTCCAGAGCGATGAAGGAACCCAAGCGAGTGCTGCAAGTTACGTCGTTCCAGCGATAACCGGCCATATCTCTAAGGCATAGAAACGAAAACACTTCGCACGAGGCGTGCCTCGCCACGTTGCAAATTCTAGCGTGATGACCGGCCTTGGTGCCAACAAGGTGTCTACAGGCAGCATGCGCTTTCTCCCTTGTTTACTCTATCAAATATAGAAGTAGTACAACGGCGGCCATGTGACGATTGGAGCCCGTCAAAATTCACTCTGTTCCGCGGATGGGACGGAAGGCAGTTGAGCCTCTCCGCGATCCATGGACCACCCGACAAGGATACCTTGGCAAGCTGACCAACACCATTTTTCCTTGCCCTTGTTCGGTTCATTCTGCAATCCACGACCAAGCACTCAAGTGAGCCACAACCTCCAAGACTTTTCTTGATGGACCTCGCGCTCACAATCCTCGATGGTCTTCGCCTGATCTATGAGTTGCGCGATGCTATTCGTCGCCAACGCCCCGAGAACCGGAAGACTTATCTGCGGATGATGGAGATCTACGTCGAACTTCAACTGTCGGCACCTCTTCAAGAGAACCCCACCATACAACGCACCAATGCTATCGAGAAATTCGCGTCTGCTGTGGACTCGTTCTCGAAGTATCTGCGAAAGTACCATGACATGCATCGAGTTGTTCGGATGTTTAAACATGCCAAAATGGAGGAGAAACGACAGAAAATCGCCTCCGAAATCGACCAACTCTTCCGAATGCTGAACCTCGCTGCGACTGTGACGATGATGAACGAACAAGCTACGGCTTCCAGTAACGCGGCGAAACTCTTCGCTAAGCTTGAAGACATGCACGGCGATATCCGACTCAGTCACGACCAAATCCACGCTGCACTCCTCGCAGACAGGCAACAACTTGAACTAGTCAAGGAGGAGAAGGTGTTGGATGAACGGGGACCTGCAGTCGAGAAACGAGCGGCCACTAGGGTGCGAGAAGAAAGATATCTTGCGCAGTCAAAGTCAATCGACAAGAAACCCCCTGCTGTGATCGTCGAGAGTGCCGTGGTGAAGAACGTCGAGGAGTATCCGACAGCTGAAATGAAGCTTGACAATGAGCTGGAAGAGAAGGCGCTTCCCAACGAGTCTTTGTTGATGCAGGACACGACGGAGGATACAGTCAGAAGCAGTGCATTGGACGAAAGTGGTGATGATGTCGATGCTGAGGAGAAGGCACCTGTCATCACGAAGTATGAATTGGACCAGAGTACCGCCAACGTTGTGGTTGGTGCGACGGTGGTGCCCGTCCAAAAGATTGAATTGGCCGGATTGAAGCAAACAAGTGCGGGCGATGACGCAGAGGACAAGACACCAACCGGTGAGGAGCCAGCGTTGATGGAAAACGTTGTCGATCAAGTGGACGATGAGAAGGAGGCACCTCCGCAGTCTCCACTGTCTTTGTCTACTCCTCTTGATGAGTCTTCAGTTCCACGACTAATTCAGTTACTTGGATCGGATCATACAACAGAGCAGCAAAAGGAACGAGCTCTGCTGCATCTCATGAGCATGTGCGTCACCAGCAGCAACCGCGTCCAAGTCTACAAAACCAAGGGGATTCCTGTACTCACGGACTTGGTCCACAACTC
>NW_008649006.1:548706-550373 GCF_000247585.1 Phytophthora nicotianae INRA-310 | reverse complement strand
CGATCGAAGCACTCGCTGAGCTGATGGAGAAAGGGACAGAGGAGCAAAAGGAACAAGCGACTCATGCACTCAAGCATCTCGTCTTGAAGAAAGACGTGGCTGCCAACTCCGACAGATTCACGAGTCCATTGGTTGGGTATTTACGCGCGTGGATCAATTCTGAGAACGCGAATGTGGCTGCGGCTATCAACACGCTGGAAACTATGCGTAAAGGATTCGTCCCGCTTTTCCACCGTCTAGCGAAGGCGACTGAAGCGTAGTCTCAGTCTGAGTCAACACTACCTATAGATCCAGCGCTGGATCCTGCTGATGCGAATGCAGAAAGCAGCACGCACGCCTCGCCTAACGCTTGGTTATCTGCCAAGATTATGCGAACTGTCTCCATAAAATATCAATAAAATGTAATTATCTTGAGACTTCAAGTGTGAAGGCGAACAAACACCTTTTTCAACTGAGTTACGCACATCTGTTCGTCATATTAGATTGCGGTATTGTGAACAAGTTCTTTAGCTTTGATGCCGCCTCATCGCATTGGAGCCCTTTACGCTTACGGCGTAAATTACGCTCGATCTCTTTCGTTCGGTGCTCCACCGGATATCCCACTATTCGACTTTCTAGCTTTAAGTGCAGAAGCTCCGTTCGAAAGACGTCTTTGTTGGAGATGCGCCAGTTTTTTTTTATTCTGTCTCTTGTGTCTATAATCGCTGTACTTGTCTGCGAGTTTGCGAGTGCCGATGATGGTAATCTTCCGACAGCCGAGCGACAGTTGAAGAAGAGAACAACCCTCCGCAGTAATAAACCCGCGGGAGCGGAGAATCTCGTGGGTGGTGAAGAAGAAAGAGGCTTATCACTCTCCAAGCTGAGTACGCTTTTCAAGAAATCGCCAAGGATACCCCACATAAAGCCTTTGAAAACGCAGCATGCTTTCAGCAAGTTACAGGTTCCTGCCGGCCAAAAACTTGATCTCACTCGAGCGAAAACTCGATCAGGAAAGGTAATAAATCTTCCTAAAGTGAAGACCGGTTCACGATCCGAAGCTGACATCAAGAAAATGAAGAGACTGGCAGAAAAGGATCCAGATCTTCGCAACATTGCGCCCCTTGTCGGTACCACCCCCTCGTATCTATCTGCGAAACAAGTCGAAAGCATGCAATCGTTTGTTAAGAAGCATCCTGAGGATGGAATTGACATTCTCGCTGTGATAACGTTCATTGGGTTCTCGACTTTTATGCTGGTTATGTCTGTGGCTTTGATCGGGACAGTTTTCGTGGAATAATAGAATCAGGAGCCCATTTTTTGAGCAGGGAACAAACAATAATAATAATTTTGAAAAGCCAGTCTTTAATAAGAAAATGCAATCATAAAATGTACTAACGCATGTACTTTAGCTGGGCATATCGTCTGCATCCTATGGAGCTACTACCTCCGTCCCTAAAAACTTACACGGATCGGTTTTACACCAAAATTATACTTGTTTCCACTATGGTTTCAAATCGCTACGAAAGAGACAGGACCTCAGCAGCTCTGCTGGAGCACTGGATACTCAGGGGAAGTCTTCCCTCCTTCTCCAGGTGAGCTTTCCCCATGTGAACAGGCTTGAAGTTATTTCCACCGTTCTCCTGGATGCACTTGTCCATCGTAGTCTGTAAACTTAGGAACGCGGCATT
>NW_008649006.1:547087-548166 GCF_000247585.1 Phytophthora nicotianae INRA-310 | reverse complement strand
AGCATACACCCAATTCATTTCTACCAATTACATGCTGCTTTGCGGTGTTTTTAGCCAATACAGAGTAGGATAATCACTTTCATGCAGCTTTTTCGGGACGGAGTAGTACATAACTGGGATAGCAAAACTAGTGTTACAGTATGTGCTCACACCAACCAATCAATGAATTGTTGGAATAAATGATTTACAATTTGTAATACTTAGTTCCAGTGGAATAACGAAGGGTCGCGTTTTCTTGGATCAAAGGAACCCTTTTCTGACAGCTCTTGTTCCAAAATCTTGAGTTATTCGAAACCATCTCGGAGGAGTTACTCTTGGTTTCGCCTACTGGCGGCGAGACAACAGGTACCGGTCCAGGCTGCCCTGATAATTCTTCGTCTAGCGACCACGAGCTACTCTGTGAGGATTAAAACGCGATCATAGCAGATGTTGGAGAAGCTTGTACAGCCAAACGCACGCTGTTGGCCTACCCAGGGAGTCTTCGCGCTATTTCACGCTGGATAGAGAATGCCAAGGTGCAAGATTTATCTAACTACTTCGATAAAGGCGAACAAACGGACGCATTACTGCATCCGATTTCGAATTTCTTCGTGAAAAGGGAAAACGGTGGAAGTGAGCACGTTGCTCCAGTTTCGTAGCGTTATAGACGACTTAGATCAACGAAAAGAGCTTGCTGTATCGGACGCCCTTGAAGAAATGCCTACTTTCCGTCCCGGATTAAAGAGACTACAAACGCCTCTGTTGAGACACCTTAATTTGCCAGGACAGAGGGTTTGCTCACTTCTTTCTCACCATCCAATGGAAGCTCACGTTCCGGTCGGAGTCAGTTCAAATATTGCTCTCAGCGCATTTTAGCTGTTATGGTGACAGCGTTGGTTGCATCATACACAAATAAAAATAATCACAAAGGCAGCAGGTTGAAGGGTCCTAGCCGATATTCTCACGTTGGGTCGTAAACGGTACAGCTCGAGTTCATTGAGGTTAACCGACGAGTATCAATATCTCTCGGTTAGATCTCGCTACCACGAAGCTACCTACTCGCTATTGCTCCTCCCCATTCACCTCGCCCAGCTCGTCAT
>NW_008649006.1:529623-532316 GCF_000247585.1 Phytophthora nicotianae INRA-310 | reverse complement strand
CAGGGGGACGAGGGTGCTATCGCGTGAGTTAAAAGTATCCAAAGTGATCAATTGCTCTTTCCGCTAAAAATAGGTGCCTTGTGTTATCTTATCAGATACCCAAAGATGCCCATTTCCTTCTACAGCGCGTCTGATTCCGCTCTTCAACTTGCTGAGAACGCTAGAGTGGCGTCCGTGCACCATGTCCAGGACTCAGATGACTCTAAGACTCAGATCGTGTCGCTTCTAGCGGACCCGGAGATCGCCAAGGCCCTAGTCTTCGTACACGTCGAAGTGGCCGAGAATGGATCCTTACCCGAGGACCACTGGGTCACCTCGGTAGTGTCGGAGCTGGCAGCGCAACATCAAGAGGATGGCAGCAGCAAAGTATTCGTCTCTATTGTGAAGACTGCCAGTCAGAGAGTGACGGAGCCGTCGGATTCCCATCCGCTTCGGCCCCAGCAGAGCTACAAGAAATTTGACCACAAGTATCCAGAGCAGGACTCGGATGAAGCCCCTCAGCGCCTCATGTTTGCTAGTTTGTACCAGGACCAGACTCGTCGTGACGCTGTGCAGACGTTCGATGAAGCAGAAGTGGACAAGCTCGGTGGATACGGAGCAATGGACGCTCGCGTCTTCATGAAAGAGATGGCTTTCCGTCTTGGATATGCACCTAAATACGGCGCTTAGTCTTTGTACGTTCCATGCCGCAAAGAAAATAACGTTACTAGTAATACATGTAGCTAGAGAGGCAAGGTCTGTGGTCAAAGATTTAAGCGTTTCTTTCCTTCCCATTTGCTCGAACCACTTCAAGTGTTCAGAAGTCTAGACCACAACTCAAAAAGATTGCTTTTTTTTTCTTCAAGTATTAAGACTCCAAACCCATATACACTGTTTTGGGGATGGACTGTTGATTCTTTTTCACAAATCAGTTTTTCGTAAATAGATTTTCTCTGACCCACAAATCAGTTTTCCCCTGACTTTGTTGACTGGTAACCAGCGAATGACTAAACTTATTTTACGCTTGTATTTGAAAATTCCATGAAAATAGATGTATGTGATATCGAGGATTGATCGATTCACGCGAATCAAAGCTTGAACAAGCTGTAAAATAATTGTTTGAAACATTTTCTTTAATCAGTTCGATCGATTGGTCCACATAAAGGCACCCATTAGGGCACCATTGGCAGTGTTCCCGATTAGTACTACAATTCTATTACGAAAATGGAGCGATAGTCGCTTACATTTAAGGCTTTTAGAATCCTAGACTTCTGTCCTTTTACTTGCTGCGGGAATGGCTCCAATCAATTTTTATTACCAAATTTCTTTGCAACCTGCTGCATGTATCTGCCTGAAGTGTATTGATATGCTCACTCCCTTCGACAGTCCCGCCTAATCGGTGGTCGTTGGTAGAGTGTGAGCGTACTGAGTGATGCTCGCGGTCGGTCGCCCTCGCCTCATTAAAACGTACCCTTTCAAGTAAAAGTCTATTCAAGTGCACATAGTATGTCTAGCCTATCACGCCTGCGTTGGCTATGAAGTCAATTCGCAGCCCACGTGCTCGGTGTCGCTGCCTCAACGCATGCTATTAACAGATTGGGCCGAGGACGTAAGAGTCCAGTGATCAGCATGACCACCTCGGCGAGCTATATCACCTGGCTTGCGCTGGCTCGGCTAACTTGACACGCATCATGTAGCGCGGTGTGCCTCGGCGCTTCCAGCTCAGTGAGCGGATCAGCCTCCAACCATCAGCGCAACGTTCGCCGCAAGCTCACAATTCTGAAAATACACACCAAACCCAAAAGAAAATGCCATCGTGAAGCATACACTCATACGCACGCACCTGACGGACATGCTAGGATAGTTGAGCAAGATCTGGAAGAATTTAAAGCGAGCGTCTTTCCCGATGAACCCAGCGATTTGACCTTTCAGGAGCGATCTTCCTTCTAAACAAGCTGACATGTAAGCGTAATTTATCCAATAGTGCTGATCAGCAGCACTGACAGCGTTGCATCAATGACTGCCCCACATGAGTCGCTAGGATAGCATCTTTTCGGTTTGGCTCTTTCAAACTTGAATCGAAGGTCTGGGATCGTTCCAGAGTGACGAAAGAAACCCGAGCAAGTGCTGCAAGACACGTCGTTCTAGTGATAACCGGCCTTACCTCTAAGTCTTAGAACGAATACACTTCGCACGAGGCGTGCCTCGACACATTTCAAATTCTAGCTTGAGACAAGCCTCGGTAGTCAACAAGGTGTCCACAGGCAGCATGCGTTTGCTCACTTGTTTTCTCTATCAAACTAAGAAGTAGTACAACGGCGGCCACGTGCGTTAAAAATCACACCCGTCGGTCGGACGAGGTGGAAGGCAGTTGAGCATCATCTTGACATTTCTCCGCGATCCATGGACCATGACCACCCGCCAAGGAATCCCGTCAAGGATACCTTGGCAAGCTGACCAACACCATTTTTCCTTGCCCTTGTTTGGTTCATTCTGCAATCCACGACCAAGCACTCAAGTGAGCAACAACCTCCAAGACTTTTCTTGATGGACCTCGCGCTCACCACCCTCGATGCTCTTCGCCAAATCTTTGAGTTGCGTGATGCCATTCGTCGCCAACGCCACGAGAACCGGAAGACTTATCTGCGGATGATGGAGATCTACGTCGAGCTTCAACTGTCGCCACCTCTTCAAGAGAACCCCACCCTGCAACG
>NW_008649006.1:525340-527808 GCF_000247585.1 Phytophthora nicotianae INRA-310 | reverse complement strand
AGCGTTTGCGTTGGGCAATCTGGCGTGTGATAATAACGTGGCGACGGATCTGGACGAAGCTATTTTGCCGCTTGTGGAGCTTGTGAGAACGGGCTCTGATACCCAGAAGGAGGACGCGGCGTACACACTGGGGAACCTCGCAGCAAACAACGTTGATAGACGCGTTGAGATTGGACGCAAGGGAGCTGTTCCACCGTTGGTACAGCTCCTCAGAACTGGGAATGATGATCAGAAGCAGTGGGCAGTGTTTGCACTGCGATGCCTGGCCTATGACAACGACACAAACCGTGAGGCTATAGTAGAAGAAGGTGCGATTGAGGCACTGGCTGAGCTGATGGAGAAAGGGACAGAGGAGCAAAAGGAACAAGCGACTCATGCACACAAGCATCTCGTCTTGAAGAAAGAAGTGGCTGCCAACTCCGACAGATTCACGAGTCCATTGGTTGGGTATTTACGCGCGCGGATCAATTCTGAGAACGCGAATGTGGCTGCGGCTATCAACACGCTGGAAATTATGCGTGAAGGATTCGTCCCGCTTTTCCATCGTCTAGTGAAGGTGACTGACGCTCCGATTCAGCCTGTGTCGATACACCAGAAAGAGCATGAGTTTGATCCTGCTAATGCGAAAGCAGATATTAAGGCTCGCATCATGGCTGAAGCTTGGTAATCTTCCAGTTACACGACTTGTCTACATAAAGTATCATTTATATGTAAATATCTTCAACTCATTTACACACTCAGACTTTTTTGAAATATCAAGGCGAACAAACAACTCTACGTAAGTCACGCTCGGGCGGACGCACCAATACAGGGGTGGCTTTATCTTGACCTTCCTTCCTATAAGTGTTGCCAGAGAGTTGAGTTTCCAAGATCTTGATGACCCTGTTTGTCACCCAGTTAAGCTTCAAAGCATCCGAGATATACTGCAGTAACATCCAGTAGCTGTAGTATCGTATTCCTACCCTAGTAATGATCTCCACGGTGAGTCGACAACTTATTGCACCTGGGGTTTTTGAGAAAGTGTCTTTCGAGTGGCTACTCGAACCAAGCTTTTGATCGAAATCTCGCATCAGCAAAGGGAAAGGTGAGTAATGATCCACCGAGATGAAAGCTGATCAAGAAGATCGAACACTTTACTGATGGAGCTCCTTCGAGTTGGCAATAGCGACCAAATCATTGGGCGCCCTATGCTCAGAGCCACAAGGTACGTCGAGAAGGAGGGGTTTTCTATCGACATTTATGTTGTAGGGAATTCATGACTAGAAAGCGAAGTCAAGGACTCGGAAACTGCGCGAATAAGACATGCCAATTTCATCGTATTTTACTTTACAAAATCTATGCAACATTATGCTGGCTCATGTGTAAGAGGATTGCATTGACTCCAGCGCAAAGCGCCGTAGAAGGGTTTCCAGTCCAGAGAAATCAAAGGCAGACATCTTCTGGACGTAGAAGTTTGGATTTCTATACACATCTCGTCGACCGAAGCACTTTTTGTTGGCCTCGAAGTCCAAATCCAGTCGAAACGTCTGGATTGCGTAGTTTCTCCGACTTGATTCCTTGCGAAAACGCAACAGATGCGTCCATATCGCTGGATCTGCGTACTCGTCGACTGTATCAACATTTTCCTCATTGAAACTCGAATCTTCGGTATTCTCCGTAAATTTTCCCGTCAGTTTGTGCTGGTTTCGATGCAGGAAGAGAATTTCTCCACCCACATTATGCTGCACCATCGTCAACCCACAGAAATCGGAACGAAGTACGGAATCGTAGACAATTCCAGCCATTCCAGGAGGAGTCTGGATCATTGTGAAGGGAACCTCAAGCTTCAGCCACGCGAGTCGGAAAAGATCCTTATCTCCCCATACAAGTCGTAAGGATGAGAAGAAATCTGGACGATGGAGAGCGTAGAACCGCACGAGCGCTAATGGAGCGGCATGACGCGTTCGGTCTACAAGTAACTGTCCACTTTCCTGCTCGAACATGTCGACAAACGGCATATCTATGAGCTCCCACAGTAGCGCATTCTCATTTATCCCAAAGATGGTGGAGTCTGGATGCCAGAAATCCGGCCAGAACATCGCCCCAGTCTTTATGAACTCTGAAGATGTAAACAAGATGCTTGGATCGCGCACTGGAACGTTGTCAGCGTCTAGAAACAGCACGCGGTCGAATGAACTGTGGTAGATGGCGTGGATTTTTGCCACAAACCGTTTTGCACGCGGATCGTGGATTTCCTGGAACGTGATGTTGCCTTCTGTTTTTGCGAGATGCTTCAATGGATTTAGAATCGTGTCATTCTTAATTTCATCTGGACGGTACCAAATCTCAATAGGCAGTGCACAATACAGTACACTACGTAGTACTCGAATAGTAGCGTACGCACTAGCGAGAAGCTTCGGGTATACCACCATAACAATACCATCACGTGGAGTTTCCTGGCTCTTGTTCGCGTTTGGCAGTTTAAAATC
>NW_008649006.1:521238-523720 GCF_000247585.1 Phytophthora nicotianae INRA-310 | reverse complement strand
GGTGCACAAAACCCAGTCATGGGGACGATTGTGGCTCACCGCGGGCTCCTCTTCCATTATTATTGCCAGTTTTGACACACCAACATGCCCTTTCCTGCCTATTCAGTCCGCCTCACTCATAAGGATCAACGACTACCAGTATGCCAGCACCAGGGAACCGCAATTCTATTGCTGTTGGGGGAGTATTTCAAGCCTAGGGATTACTACCGAGGGGATTGTCTGTACGTGTAAGTAATTCTTATGGGATGTTCGTACTTCGCAACCGAAAAAACTAACCGTACAGCTCTTCGGCCACCACTGTACTGTTTCGTTGGAACTTTGTAGTGACGTTTCATATAAATTTGGGATAATTACTGGATATTCCCTGAAATTTATATTTGAGCGTCTATGTGGTACCCTCTTTACATCAATGCGCTTGCTGCACTACCGTAAAGCATACTCGTAACATTGAATCCCTTGTAGACATTAAAAAACACACCTCTTGCAATTTTTAGTAATCGCGAGCTCGTGGGGATAGTTTGATTTTCATTCGCAGGAAATTAACGGGTTGAGGAATGGTGGTCGAAACGAAGGAAAACCAAAACAGAGCTCAGCTGCTATCAGCCTTGCCCCTACCAGCTACTATATGCTACCTGACAAGCAGTTATTCTTCTCGATCAGAAAAGACGTTTAGCCCACTGCTTCTTCAACGTCTCGGTTGGAGAAAACCTACCAATTGTATGGTGAGATTGTCCGAAATAAAATTGCGAGTCATTGATAACACGGAATATTAAATACCCTAATAACTTATACCTGCATTGCTTTTGAATCACCCACGTGAATGTTGACCCTGTTGGCGACGGTCCCATCTTCGTGCAACATGCAACCGCAAGTAATTTTTTCTGGTTTTATTTCGCATGTTTTTCGAGGGTTGAATACATTGAATCGTCTTTACAATAGGGCTATTTTGAAGTTGCTGGAAATGAACACCGGGGTGTGTTCGGTCCTGGGCCTACATCGACTCTTCAGTACAACTACCCATAGCGTGAAGATTTTTTTTTGGAGCCCGAAGCATTACAATTTTCTCCACCTCTTACCATGACTATTACAGCGTACTTAGGAACAGGTCGTAATAAGAAGTAAAACAATAAGATTTGAGTGACGCGCTGGCGTCCTCGTAGTCGAAAATGAAGGAGAGAAACAACGCACATAAGATATAGTATGCTTTCGTCATGTCCACCTACGGGGCTCGCGTTAGATCCTCCGGGAAGTTATCAGTTCATTCAACTACATCTACTATCAAGCAAGTAGTGGTTGAGATAATAATGGTGACTACTCTCGACTGTTGTAGAAACACCGATGGTGTTGCAACGCTTTGAAGCGTTGTCGACATGGGCCAAGTGTGTGACGTTAGAATTGGGATGACCCAGCACAAAAGCAATATTGTAACACCTGCAAATGCATATTATATATATATGAAACAGATTATTTATATTGAGTATCAGCTTGAGAAAAACGAGCACTAGTATCAGGACATGTTATATTAATAGTACGCGTTTGTAAGGAAAATGTTGCCTGAAGCAAAAATAAACTCAAGCACATTTGCAATTTCAAAAAGTTCTCGAGTGGACCCACGACTTCGATACTTCATTTCAATTTTGAATCGTTGCTCTTCGTGTCGGTCAACATCAAACCGTACTTCTGAGTCCGTAAAGGCTTGATCTTCAGTCAGTAGACTCTACGAGCAGTAGGTTAGTGTAGGTCCACTGGAAAGGTACAATGATGTGCAAAACACTATACTGTCTACAATGGACTCCTACGGACTAGGCGCAGTAGCTCCACGTCAGTAGTACTCTAAAGATTTGACTTTGCCTGATCCAATTCATTTTAATTGTATTAAAAAATATCCAACCACTTGTTTTTTAGCGAGGCAATACCAGTTGTACAGAAAGATACTAGCGTCTGTTGCGATTGCACTTCGTCGTCAACTCGCTTTGGTCCCTACTTAAAGGCACAAGACTAACGCGTCCGTACGCGTGGCTGTGGGGGCAACAGTTGAAGTTGTCAGAATTGAGCAATGCTATTGGCTGGTGAAATGTTGTTGGGTGGATGTGATTGGTCGAGAAGTTGAAGCGGGTGATCATGGGATCGGTACATATTGTCGAATACCGTGTCCGTTCCCGCCAAGCGTGTCCGTTGCAATCATCCGTGTCCGTTGCAATTCATTGCAATTACAAAACCTGTATGATTTGTATGATTTTACCGAGAGACCTACAGGAGAGGTAGGAGGTTATGCACGTGTAGGAAGCAAGAACAGATAACTAAATCAATCTCACTTTTGGATTTACCTTCCTTCACTCACTACACTACCAAGCTTCGTTCGCTATCTGCAATTGCGTCCTGTGCTCCTGTTACACGGGTGCTATGGACATGCCTATTTGCAACATAAGTGTAGGTGCACTACCTGCGTAGTGGTAGTTTTACTTTTATTCAAATACACTGT
>NW_008649006.1:517467-519003 GCF_000247585.1 Phytophthora nicotianae INRA-310 | reverse complement strand
TTTATCAGTTCTTCCAGTAGCGGAATGGCTCCGTCATGAACAATCGTTTCACAGTTGTCTTCATTACTGCTGGCAAGCTTTCGTAGAGCAGCTGCAGCGTTCGCTTTCTGAGCAATCGTCCCAGACCGCAAGAACTGCATCAGTGGCAGAATGACCTCTTCACTCGGGAACACCACATTGCTGTTGTTGTCATCGGCTCTTGCCAGGTTCCCCAGCGCTCGCAAAGCTTGCGTTTTCTGCTCGTCCGTTCCCGACAGTACAAGCGTCACGAGTGGTTGCAAACCTCCTTTATTCACGATTTCAACACGGTTAGCGTCGCTGTTGTGTGCGATGCAGCCAAGCGCGTAGGCCGTCCACTGCTTCTGGTCGTTGTTCCCAACGCGAAGGAGCTCGATCAATGGCGCAATGGCTCCATCTCGACCGATCTCATCGCGGTTGTCATCACTACACGCTGCTAGATTGCCCAAAGTGTAGGCGGCTTCCTGTTTCTGAGCGTCCGACCCTGATCGAACGAGTTCCACGAGCGGCAGAATAGCGTCGTCCAGATCGATCGCTTCAGCTACCGCGCTGTTATCACAAGCCAAGTTCCCAAGAGCATATGAACTCCACTGCTTCTGAGCATCTGTCCCAGTCTGCAGAAGCTTCACTAGAGGTGCGATGGCTCCTTCTAGCGTGATCTTGTCTCGGTTGTCGTCGTTATACGCCAGGTTGCCTAGAGTGTAGGCGGACCACTGCTTCTGAGCACTTGTACCCGATTGAATTAACGAAATTAGCGGCGGAATGGCTCCTTCTTGCGCGATCGCAACGCGATTCGCCTCGTTATTTAACGAAAGCGCCCCGAGAGCGTACACCGCCCACTGGTTCTGTGCATCCGTCACCACTTTCACGAATGCCACCAGAGGGGGGATGGCTCCTTCACGTGAGATTGTAGCGCGGTTCTCGTCGTTATCAGCCGCTAGGTTGCCGAGAGCGTACGCCGCCTCCTGCTTCTGCATGTCCGTTCCGGACCGTAGCAATGATACTAACGGCGGGATGGCTCCCTCTCGAGCGATCGCCACGCAGTTCTCGTCGTTGTTGCTGGCCATAGTCCCCAACGTCTCAGCCGACCAAAGCTTCTGGTTGGCCGTACCATTCAACAGGAGAGCAACGAGAGGTGCCAGTACTCCAGCATTCCGCAGTCTGTCCCCTTCACCTCGAGTTGCTAAGCAAGAACAGAGTATCGACGCGTCTTCCTTTTCCTGTGCATCGCCAAACTGGAGATGCCGTACAAGTGACTGAATTTCTGGTTGAGCAGCTTGTCGAACGCATCCTCGTAGTACTTCGAATTCGGAATCGCTCATCTTGGAGTAAATGAACGTAAACCAACTCAAACAGTGAAGCGCGTACAGCTCCGTGTAGAAGCTGTTCCCTTCTCGGATCAATTGTGCAAATAGTCCAATGCCGCCAGCTTGATACACTTGTACGCGGCTGTTACTGGTCACACATTTTCGTATGAGAGCGAGCAACGCCCGTTCCTTCTCGGCAGCGTGGCGTGTG
>NW_008649006.1:512792-514672 GCF_000247585.1 Phytophthora nicotianae INRA-310 | reverse complement strand
GTCGTCACCCTCAGAAAACCCCACAGGCACTTCGTAAACACTGCTGGACGAGTAAATGGATGCCGCGTTGATGTTGACCCGCTGTTTTTTGGATACGCAACCTCATCGAAATCTTTGAGTCGTGGAATCAAACATTTGACCAATTGCCTTCGCAGTTGCCATTTTTCGCCATGTAGCCACCTTCACGAGCACCGGGTGTGCGCAAATCGAAGTGTGCTTTCCGCGAATTGTTCTCGGAACAATTTTACAATTTACACGAAAATCGTTCAGGAAATATTGTAAGTGATTGGATTGGTGGTTTCTATTGCAACATTTGTGAATTGAGTCGTAGTCAAGTTGAAATGGAAATTCGTCTACATGGTTGGAGCTCAGTACGTGACATGTTCACGTCTACCATGCCCGACGAGGCTTTCCAACTGATAAAGTCGTATGGTATCCATGACGACCGACTAGCGAGTTCTATTCTCTTGCTTGACACAAACCTTTTGGTTTGGTAGAAGTCCGTTGGCAGCCATTTAGTTCGAGCGGAGTCGCATGTAGGTGTTTGCCACTGCCACCCGAATATTTCAATATCGTCGACTTACCTTGCGGAAGTAAGGGCTATAGGAGCATTTTCTGGTCGATGTGAGCTAACGGCTACTCCAGAGCAAAGCACACGCTTGCAGCTGACACTCATTTCTTCTCGAACAACAGACGCATGAGAACTTTGGAGACTGAGCAGGAATCGCCGCGCTGAATGGCGCAAAACTCATGTATCCCCTCTCACAATCCCCCTGCTCACCGAAATTCACACAAGAACTTTCTTGCAGCTGCTGATCCGCTCTCCTCCATGGTCGGAATGGGATCGCTCAGCTCACTTCAGACGGGCTGAGTGCATGAGATAGATAGCGGGATCCTGTGGCACGTTGCAGCTCGTATACGCGTACTCCACCACACCCGCGATTTTTTTTATTGCTTATGGCGGTTACGCCTGCACCTGCGTAAAGTGGATTTACCCTGGCTTATAATGAAGTGAGGTGCCTGGTTTACAATGACATGTGTACACAATGAACAAGTGGCAGCATGAGGCGCGTCTCGACACGACTCTAACGCCTAAGTTCTTCTTGGTCCGACATGCCGATATATCGAAACGACACAAAGCGGACGCTTAACGACGGTCGGATATGCGAAATGCACGTTTGGTCGTGGTCTTTATCGTCGGTAATCTGACTGGGGTAGCACATGAAGTCTGCAGCGTTCGCGCACAGCAAATCCCATCGCTGCAGAAAAGTTCCTCGAAAACTTGGGCACCAAGGATCAGTCCGGTTGTAAAAAAAAAGACACGAAATACCACATTTCAAGTAGTTTTTTTTTCTCGAGAAGCATGATGTTTTGATACCAACGTTTAGTTTAAAAGTTGACTATACAAAACAAGCCTTTGTGACTGTGTAGCCACTTAAAAAGGCAAAAGTTTCGCTGCTAGAATAGACGATAAGGCATCTCAACGGATTTTGTTTTGCCAGGCAAAGCGCATCGACTATTCCTGTCGGACGAGACGGACAGCCACGCTGCAACTCAACTGCCCACGAAGGGGTGCGAGCAACGCAACACAAACCAGGTCAAGTCGCACCAAGATCCAAGTCATTTGGCGACCAAACACTCTCCAGACGTCCCAACGCTAGCATTCTTGAAATTGCCACCGAGCACCCACCCACAACACAATTTGCCATGAGCACCGCCATCAATGTGGTCCAAGGCCTTGCCAAGATCTTCGAATTGCGAGAAGCCATTCGACACCAACGTCGAGTCAATCGGCAAACGTACCTACAATTGACGGAGATCCACGTCGAGTTGCAACTGTTGGAGCGCAGTGGATCTCTTCAAGAAAACGCAGTACTACG
>NW_008649006.1:509736-511137 GCF_000247585.1 Phytophthora nicotianae INRA-310 | reverse complement strand
AAGGAGGTTTGCAACCACTCGTGACGCTTGTACTGTCGGGAACGGACGAGCAGAAAACGCAAGCTTTGCGAGCGCTGGGGAACCTGGCAAGAGCCGATGACAACAACAGCAATGTGGTGTTCCCGAGTGAAGAGGTCATTCTGCCACTGATGCAGTTCTTGCGGTCTGGGACGATTGCTCAGAAAGCGAACGCTGCAGCTGCTCTACGAAAGCTTGCCAGCAGTAATGAAGACAACTGTGAAACGATTGTTCATGACGGAGCCATTCCGCTACTGGAAGAACTGATAAATACGGGTGATGACGTGCAGAAGGAGTCAGGAAGGGCTGCATTGGAGAAACTAAGCCCCTATGTGGCTTCGAAGAATCTTGCGAATGTAGGAGGATTCTTCCGCAGTGCTGCGATGAGTTTGGTAGTCATGTGATTTGTATTAGTGGATAGTAAAAAAAAAGAAGTTGAATATTTATCTTGATAGTTCTTTCTGCATCAAGTCTGCATGAAAACAATCTACAGTCCATCCCGGATCTTGTATTCTGAAGCGCACTACAGTCTACGCATGATCGGAATGCTAGGATCGTCTTTTGTGGAGTTGTGTAGAAATTAACAATACAAGGGATTGCCCGCAAAACCTTCGAACCAACAGACGCAATTGATTCGTGTAGAATTTGATAATGCAAGGTGCAAAACCGTCGAACTAACAGACCGAGAAGGTTGGCACAATGTGGGAGGATATAGACTGCACATAAGAAGTCAGCAAGAATTCTAACCCCACACCAGACCTTATAGTGTGGATGGTCAAATGCACTCAACAAAGCACTAGCTCCTTGACAGCACTCTAGGAGTAGATATAAACAACTCATTAATCTTTTCAGATTAAAATATTTGCTACCTAAGTCCGGTCTTCTCGAAAACCAACAGGATATACATAAACGACACTTCTTTTGACACGACTACATCAATGTAAAACAGTGGCACTACAGCTAGTCCCACCATCGAAGCAGTTAGCGCACAAATTAGCACCAGCTTACTTAGTCAGCCAAAACCTTCAATCGAAGACGACGGGCTGGGGCCTTGCACTTGGTTTCCTGCGTTTCTGATGATGGGGATCCATTCCCAGTCGATGGAGCCGTTGCAGGAGGCGGCGACGCAGGTTCAGGGGAATTCTCACCTTTCGAGGAGGATCCATCCTTCGACTGGGTCTCGGCTTCAGGGGCCTTCTCCTCATTCGAGGATCCACCCTTTGCCTCCCCTTCAGTCGAAGGGGGTTGCTCTCCGCCGGCTGACCCACCAGCGGATGGCTTGGCTTGCGTCGCTGAGCCGCTACCTTGTAGAGGGATGCAGTTGACGTACGCTTGCCACTGCTCATTTTGAAAAGCTAGCCAGTACAAGCTCAGTGTGCACTT
>NW_008649006.1:505053-506201 GCF_000247585.1 Phytophthora nicotianae INRA-310 | reverse complement strand
GTTCAAACTACAGATACTCGGATCAGGGCACAATTTACAGATTGGAACTTCAGCACCGTAATTTTGCCAACAGTATGTAGTATAATAAGGATATAATAACCGCATATATATGTCAACACCGCAACAAAACATTCTAGCACCGTACGGGGTCGTAATCATCCAGGAGGGTTTCTCAAGCAATCATAATGATTACTTACGAACAGGTTTGTATACTCCATAGGCACCGCCAGCGTGGCCATTCGCTCTGAGAAATGATCGCTTCGTATGGTAGGGGAGGCTCATAGATATGTCGAAGGGGAGGCTCAATAGATCTAATTCAATCATGCTGAGGCTAGCGGGTAATTTATATTCGACGCAGGAGCTATTGCGACATAATTACGAAGCCGTGGTCAGCTTCGTAATACGATGAAGAACTCATGTTCATTTAGCAATTGCAAGGTTTAATGATGCGACAAAGCTACTCCTCCATGTCACCTATCTGGAATGATCTGCGGATTGGGTTTTATCCCTAATTAGCCTTCGTCTTATGCCTTTATTTACGACAATCATTTCAAATTTATTGTCTTGTAGAGCATGTTTTACGTTGCAACATCAACTCTAAAACATCTACGGCACCCTTCGCGCCCAGGATTATTTCTCAACTGTTCTACATGAATAGTCCATTACCAGTCTTTCACATACAATCTATTTTTGCGGTTTCTAGGCGGCCGTAAAGAATCTAAAAGAGGCTATGATGCCTCAGCATGGGCTTGAGCCTCCCGCTTTGTGGGAGTAGCTCTCGTATACCAACTTTCGCCTGAAAGACTTGCTCATGCGTGGAAATGCCAACAAGGTTTGTTCAGATGGTTGATCTAAATTTAGACAGCATAGAAAGGGGACGCTTTTAATAGAATAAAGATTTTCGTAGTATTTTGCCGCATCCAGATCTGTCCAGGTTTTTAAATTTCAAAATCTGGACGCTAAGGTCGTCCAAAAATCTATTACGGTGATAAGATATAGTCGCAGCCCTCTCGTTCCGCGTCCATAATCGGCTGTCGCAAGCCGTCCGGCCTCACCTTCAGCTCTGATCCTGCACACTCTAATACGCAGCGTTTCTCCTTTTACCGTCGCTCTTGATGTCTCCCAACGACGCGAAACAAAAGACCTCA
>NW_008649006.1:499213-500558 GCF_000247585.1 Phytophthora nicotianae INRA-310 | reverse complement strand
TTCAACGCGGGCTTCTCGTCAGTGACAGCGGGTGTATCCGTCTCCACGAAGGATGGTTGACGGACCTCCCCCACCTCGATGGCAGCGAACTTCTCGACTGCAGGTCCCCGTTCATTCACCACCTTCTTCTTCTTGACTAGTTCAAGTTGTTGTCTGTCCGCAAGGAGGGCGGCGTGGATTTGGTCGTGACTAAGTCGGATATCACCGTGCATATTTTCAAGCTTTGCGAAGAGTTTCGCCGCGTTACTGGAAGCCGTAGCTTGTGCGTTCATCATCGTCACAGTCGCAGCGAGGTTCAGCATTCGGAAGAGTTGGTCGATTTCGGAGGCGATTTTCTGTCGTTTCTCCTCCACACCTCAGTCTGCATGGCTGTTGTGGATTCAACAGAACACCCGCACACGCCAAGTTTTACTTTTCGGAATCGTAATTTACGCATTTGCGGTGCTATTTTGGTCAGCTTACAGTATCGGGGCATTCACATCGCGTCTTGATGGTTCGCTAATTAATGAAACTAGCGGTTCACTGGAAAATACTTTGCCGAATTTCCAGGATCGTCTGGTTAAAGATTTCCCTTCTGGAGATTTAAAAACTTTGAAGTGTGTGGGGTGGAGATCCACGCGTGGATGCACTCCCGATGGACCAAGAGATCCAGAACAAGACCAAAATTGCACTCAAATTATCGCGAGAGGAGAGAGCGGATATTGCGTGGTGGAAGATACAAACTCAGGCGAGAGATTTCGAGTCATGCGAAGACATTGCAATAGTTTGATACGTGATGTACCCTTTCGTTGTAAGGACGCACAAATGTTTGTGGATTTCCGAGTAGAAGCTGACAAAACAGTGCAAGAAGCGGTTCAACAGGGCGATTGCAGATAGAGTAGCTCCAGTCAGCATATTCGACGTTGGCAGAAGATTTAAAATTGAAAAGTGAGCTGGATTAATGCATTTCGATGGAGTCGGTGCTCTTTGAGTCGGTCACCAAAAACTAGTCCGTAAACATTACAGCCTACAGCCAATGCTATTACTAATAGTTAGGATAAAACGCCATTTCGGCTGGGGTAGTAAAGGATCGTCCGCGTTCAACTCTTCTTTTTGGTGTCAGTATTGTTCGCGGGAAACACTGCATTTCGTTAAAACAGGTGACGTGATTATGAAGATATATGATTACGTCGATTTTGGTTCAAATTTTGAAGAAAAATGACACCTTGTGAACTGACCATCTCTAACCGTCATTTTCTTTTTAGAGAAAGGAGAAGTCTACCCGAAACACTTCATTGCATGACAGTCATCTACAGTGCTACCGCAACTAGTCGTATCAACCTCTCCTGCCGACTGTTGTTGTGGT
>NW_008649006.1:494489-497193 GCF_000247585.1 Phytophthora nicotianae INRA-310 | reverse complement strand
TATGAGCCAGATTCCCGAGTGTGTACGCACTCCACTGCTTTTGAGCTCGCGTTCCTGTGCGCAGTAGTTCAACTAGAGCAGGAATGGCGCCTTCTTGAGCGATCAGCACGCGGTTCTCTTCGTTGCTAAGTGACAGAAAGCCCAAAGCATATACAGCCCATTGGTTCAGAGCATCCGTCGCAGCCTTCACAAACGCCACGAGGGGAGGGATGGCGCCTTCACGAGCGATTTTAGCTCGGTTCACTGGGTTGTTCGCAGCCAGATTTCCCAGAGCGTAGGCGGCTTCCTGTTTGTGCATGTCCGAGCCAGAACGCAACAGCTCAACCAGCGGTGGGATGGCTCCTTCACGTGTGATTGCCACGCAGGTCTCGTCGCTGTCACTAGCGAGAGTCACCAAGGCTTCAGATGCCCAGAGCTGTTGGTTTGCGGTGCCGCCAGACAGAAGACGAACCAGTAGAGGCAACACTCCAACGCGACGCAGAGTGTCTCCGTCTCCACGTGTAGCCAAGCAGGAGCATTGCAGTGCTGCGACTTCTTTCGTCTTGTCGTCCCCGTACTGCAGTTCGTGTAAGATTGATAGGATTTCCGAGTGCGTTGGCTCTCGAGCACACTCTTGCAGCTTCATGAAAGCGGATTCGCTCATCTTGGAATAGGAGAAGGTGAACCAGCTCAGACAGTGCAGAGCGTAGAGCTGAGTGAAGAAGTTGTCGGAGTTGTGGACCAAGTCCGTGAGTACAGGAATCCCCTTGGTTTTGTAGACTTGGACGCGGTTGCTGCTGGTGACGCACATGCTCATGAGATGCAGCAGAGCTCGTTCCTTTTGCTGCTCTGTTGTTTGATCCGATCCAAGTAACTGAATTAGTCGTGGAACTGATGACTCATCAATAGGAGTAGACGAAGACAGTGGAGACTGCGGAGCCGCCTCCTTCTCCTTGTCCACCTGATCGACAACGTTTTCCATCAACGCTGGCTCCTCACCGGTTGGTGTCTTGTCCTCTGCGTCATCGCCCGCACTTGTCTGCTTCAATTCGGCTAACTCAACTTTTGGAACGGCCAGCACATTCGCACCAATCACCACGTTAGCAGTGCTTTGGCTCGATGCAGAGTTCAGCACCTTCTCCTCAATCTCGGTATCTGCATTCTCGTCCATGTCACTTCCTCCAACCTCTGCCATTACCTGCATCAATGTAGCCTCATCAGTTAATGCCTTCTCTTCCAACTCATCGTCAAGCTTCGTTTCAGCTGTCGGATTCTCCTCGATATACTTCAACGCGGGCTTCTCGTCAGTGACAGCGGGTGTATCCGTCTCCACGAAGGATGGTTGACGGACCTCCCCCACCTCGATGGCAGCGAACTTCTCAACTGTAGGCCCCCGTTCATTCACCACCTTCTTCTTCTTGACTAGTTCAAGTTGTTGCCTGTCCGCAAGGAGTGCAGCGTGGATTTGGTCGTGACTAAGTCGGATATCACCGTGCATATTTTCAAGCTTAGCAAAGAGTTTCGCCGCGTTACTGGAAGCCGTAGCTTGTGCGTTCATCGCCGTCACAGTCGCAGCGAGGTTCAGCATTCGGAAGAGTTCGTCGATTTCGGAGGCGATTTTCTGTCGTTTTTCCTCCATTTTGACATGTTTAAACATCCGAACAACTCGGTGCATGTCATAATACTTTTGCAGATACTTCGAGAACGAGTCCACCGCAGTCACAAACCTCTGGACGGCTTTTGCTCGTTGCAGGGTGGGGTTCTCTTGAAGAGGTGGCGACAGTTGAAGCTCGACGTAGATCTCCATCATCCGCAGATAAGTCTTCCGGTTCTCGTGGCGTTGGCGACGAATGGCATCACGCAACTCAAAGATTTGGCGAAGAGCATCGAGGGTGGTGAGCGCGAGGTCCATCAAGAAAAGTCTTGGAGGTTGTTGCTCACTTGAGTGCTTGGTCGTGGATTGCAGAATGAACCAAACAAGGGCAAGGAAAAATGGTGTTGGTCAGCTTGCCAAGGTATCCTTGACGGGATTCCTTGGCGGGTGGTCATGGTCCATGGATCGCGGAGAAATGTCAAGATGATGCTCAACTGCCTTCCGCCTCGTCCGACCGACGGGTGTGATTTTTAACGCACGTGGCCGCCGTTGTACTACTTCTTAGTTTGATAGAGAAAACAAGTGAGCAAACGCATGCTGCCTGTGGACACCTTGTTGACTACCGAGGCTTGTCTCAAGCTAGAATTTGAAATGTGTCGAGGCACGCCTCGTGCGAAGTGTATTCGTTCTAAGACTTAGAGGTAAGGCCGGTTATCACTAGAACGACGTGTCTTGCAGCACTTGCTCGGGTTTCTTTCGTCACTCTGGAACGATCCCAGACCTTCGATTCAAGTTTGAAAGAGCCAAACCGAAAAGATGCTATCCTAGCGACTCATGTGGGGCAGTCATTGATGCAACGCTGTCAGTGCTGCTGATCAGCACTATTGGATAAATTACGCTTACATGTCAGCTTGTTTAGAAGGAAGATCGCTCCTGAAAGGTCGAATCGCTGGGTTCATCGGGAAAGACGCTCGCTTTAAATTCTTCCAGATCTTGCTCAACTATCCTAGCATGTCCGTCAGGTGCGTGCGTATGAGTGTATGCTTCACGATGGCATTTTCTTTTGGGTTTGGTGTGTATTTTCAGAATTGTGAGCTTGCGGCGAACGTTGCGCTGATGGTTGGAGGCTGA
>NW_008649006.1:490358-492959 GCF_000247585.1 Phytophthora nicotianae INRA-310 | reverse complement strand
TGGTGCACGGACGCCACTCTAGCGTTCTCAGCAAGTTGAAGAGCGGAATCAGACGCGCTGTAGAAGGAAATGGGCATCTTTGGGTATCTGATAAGATAACACAAGGCACCTATTTTTAGCGGAAAGAGCAATTGATCACTTTGGATACTTTTAACTCACGCGATAGCACCCTCGTCCCCCTGAACGCCCAGCAGCGCCGACAAGGCGCTCACCTTCAATTCCGACAGCACCAGAAAGCCATTGCAACCGCGCGCTGCTACGTCATCAAAGACCGTGACCCCTCACCGTCCAGGGTTGTCCTGGACTGGGTTGGGTTGGGTGTTTTGGGTAATGGAGTTTTCGGGCCTGAAACCCCAAAAACCGATCCCGGAAAACTGCACATAACTAGGTTTTACTTGAGAAAAAAATCCTCTTGTAAAAACCCACCCACCTGTTTTCTTGTTCTCTGCATTTTGTATCCTTGTCACCTTCTGATTATTAATACGTTGTCATCCTTTGATTATTAATGCCTTGTCTCAACTCGATATAGATACATTCACGCTCTCTATTTATTGGATTTGTTATACTCACTAACCTTTAGGATGTTTATTTCATCCTTCAAGGTTGAAAATGCAGAGAAAATTACAGTTAAGTACCTTCTACAATTATTCGCAACGGTTGTGTAACATTCGTAAATTATCCGATATTTGGTGTACCCATCGGGGTTCACAACTATCCATCAATCGCCATAGCGAAGTAGATGTTCACTTACCTGGAAAAAAAACGTAGGATGGATTTAATACGACAGAATGGTGCAAAACTATTGGTACCAATTATGGTGTTGCTTCTAAGCTGGTATTCTGTGATTTGTTCCTGAAGTTGTGTTGGCGTGCCCTTCTTGGACAAGTCGAACTAGTATATATAGTATTCACTGAGAGCTCTTGAAGGCGGGGCTGAGCAGGTTTGCATATAGGTGGCTAGGAGGTAAAACCTGGTTGGGGTCATATACGGTGCCGATCAAAGTTCTGTACATCGGTTGATTTTGCAATGATCTGGTGCGAGATCTGAAAATGCACGGCCTCAAAAAGGCCACGTGAAACGGGGATCACTGCGGGGCACCTAACAAGTAGGGATCATTCGGTAACATGCAGGCACTGCACGGTCTCTAACGGGTAACGTCGAACCTCCAGATGGCGCCGGACCGACCAACGTTGTGTCAAGCCGTCCCAGGGGCCAAGTGGGCCAAGAGAAAAACCACTTGTTTTTTTTTCTCGCGGCTTCAACTATACCAGGGGGTGGAAATCGTCGAGGAAGATATCTTACCGTTGTTGGCATTGGTGCCAAGGCTTGCTTGATACAATACCGTTCGTCCTCGGTACAATGGGCTACACGGTTGGGCGTCCCCACACCTGTTGCCGTGTTGATGCTGCTGGCAGTAGCATTTTTTGATGTCACGGGCGTGATGAAGGCCAGCATAGACATGATTCCTATCGATCAGGTTGTGATTCCTGCGCGACGTATCTGGGGAGCATTGCTTAATGAGTTTTAAGGCGCTAACAATGAACACGTTGTGCGCGAGTTGTCGAAGCGCTTCGGCGTGTTTATCAAGCACGAAGCAGGCATTTCAGTGAAGATGTACATTTAGCAATAGAAATCCCGCCTCTATCATTAGTGTTGGCGAAGCGGTTTCTTTCTTTCAGGTTCATTACGTCACGATCAACCGCGAGAAACTTAACAAGCATATTTGACTTATCGGCTGGGCGCACCCAAACCTCGTCAACCTCCTACGCGGTAATGGATCTACGGTTTTTGTTAGCGGTACATTCCTATGTGTACCGCCACGCTACAAGCAGTGCGTAGTATTCACGGTAAATGACAGAACTTCGGGGCTGTTTGTTCTTTTTACTACGGGTTGTGCGCCTCTCATATTGGTGATGCCTTTTGGGACATGATACCTTTCGTAGCGCAAGGTACAGACCAGCAACTAGTGCCCGCCGATGCCGTGTGCGACTTCGAGAGCGCGCTGATCGATGCCGTGCAGAGACAATTCCGTATGGTAATCTCCTTAATTGTCTAATTCATTGCTCAACGTTGCTTAGCATTGCTTAATGAAGCGTGCTATTAAGTGGGTGAAGTGTGAAATCTGCCAGTGCTGCGGTGTGGCGGGATTTCCTACTCTAAAGCCACATGGTAAGGGGGGGGGGGGGTAATTTTTGCGGACGTGGCTGGAAACATACGACGTGAGCGTATGAAATGTTGCCGGCTTAACAACGAGCTTATTGACCTTAAGAGGGGTTTAGCAGGGAGCTCATCAGCCATTTCCCAAAGCCTTGCCCTAATATGGCGTCTTTCGTAGGTGCCATCAAGAACCTAACGGCGCAGTATTTCAGTGTCTTGCTGATATTCCGCGTGGACGGGCACACCGCTTACCACGCGAACGTACACAGCTACCGGCGCCCGTTGACGTAGCTGATGACTCTGATGACGGCGAACCTGCGGCAGTTGAGCTATCAACCGACAGCTCTTCGGATGCAGCGGGGCTGCCGTAGCTTAGCGTCAGAGGAAGACGGTTAACTCAAAGAGTAAAGGTTAACTCAACACCCTAATAAAGGTTAATAGGTC
>NW_008649006.1:451819-454546 GCF_000247585.1 Phytophthora nicotianae INRA-310 | reverse complement strand
CATTGAGGTTAATTCAGCCAACGGTGATGGGCAAACGATTTGCGCAAAGCACTGAGCGTAATCATCAAATTATGAAGGTTATAGAGGCATACCGGTGTCGAAAACGAGGTGCACCACTGTACAAATAGCAGATTAGTCGCGCAGCGAGCTTCTTTCCAAAGCTTGCTCCATGGAGTGGAGTCCACATCGAGCAACTTAACGAAAAGATCAGCAACAGACTTGTTAAACTCCTGCAACTCGATCACTATGAATCGATTGCGGACGACTCGAAACACCAGCGTCTTGTTATGGTGATGCTGCAGAACGCGAAGGTATCTTGTTAATACATCCACGTATTGACTCAGCAAGTTGCCGGAAGGAAGTTGGTCGTCTCGATCCATCTCGTGGAGCTCAGTAAAGAGGTTCCGGAGGCGAGAGTGGATACGTTCACAAGCCGGTCGACACTCGTCCATCAGGAGACCGGGCTGCTGCGCTGTGGAGAGCGCTCGGGTCATAGAGCCCTCTCCAGGAACCGCCAAACCCAGTAGCGAGCGCATTCATCATGACGGATATTTGGCGTGGCTATTTCTGTAAAAAGATAATTTATTTGGACCAAAATTATGGTCAAATTTGCAGCGGACTTGGAATTATGTAATGTCACTTACCCACAATAAGAAATCAGAAAATGAGAAAGTTAGAAAAATAACATTTGCGAAACTGAAAGACGACCTTCCAGCAACATCCTCACAGCCATTATAAATTAACAACCTTCATGCAACATCGCTTAGAAATCGGCGCCTCTTCCTTTTCTAACCACAACGAAATCTGAGAACCGCACGAAAGGTCGAAGCCACCAAGCTATAAGCGCCGGCCATGGCGTCCCACATGAAGAACAGCGCGACGCAGCTCCCTGCCATGTCGTCGCAGCTGTCGTCCATCCACAGCGACGACGAAGCTCAACAAGAGCAACGCCACAAGCTGTTTGCAATGTGTCAACGTCACGAGCTGACTGACGTCGTGCTACTGCTACAACCAGAGCATCTGGAGTCTCAAATCGAAGGACTAGACGACGTCCACGAGGTGGCTGCACACCGAGTCATATTAGCCACATCCAGTCCCTATTTCTACGCTCTATTCACCAGCGGGATGAAGGAATCACAGGAGATATCGCCTAGAGTTCCGCTGCCTGGCGTGCCCGTCGGGGCCTTCAACGAACTGCTGAGATACATCTATATGGGCGAGTTAAGAGTGTCAGGAGACACAATACTCTCTGTGCTACACGCTGCCAATCGCCTGGAGCTGGAGGAGGTCGTAAAGATCTGCTGCAAGCAGTTGATGCTGGAGCTCAATGTGAATAACTGCGTGGACATTTACATGTGCTGCGAGCAGCTCCAGATGAGAGCAGCTTGCAGACTACTAGCACAAGCGGCACGAGCGCTGATCGACACGTACTTCTGCGATGTGTATCAGACTGAAGGCTTCAAGAACTTGTCGCTACACGCAGTGATGAAGATTCTCCAAAAAGAGAGGTCTACGAGGGGCGACACTGCAGTCAAGAGCTGGATGATGCGTCATCCCATAGCCAAACAAAGACAATTGTCGGAAGTAATGCAGTTGCCCAGTAGAACGGACGCAGCGCCGATGAAACGGACTAGTGGCAACGCTATGGTCAACAGCAAGGAGAGACGCTCGTCCGTGTCTATCGATGACTCTATGGACGTGTATACTGCAGATGTATTGGCGCGCGAGATTGAAGATAACGCCAAGCATCAATTGACCCCCACAATGTTCGTCATTGGAGGGTTTAACAACCCTGGAGCGCTGAATACAGTGGAGTATCTGGACTTCCATCGTGGCGAGTGGTACCCTGCGGCGCCAATGGCTACAAGACGATCGTATAGTGGCGTCGTAGTCTCAAGTGACAACAAGATATTCGTCATGGGAGGTACGAGCAGCAGTTCACATCATCATAAAAGTATGGAGATGTATAATCCAGAGTCCAATACGTGGACGTCGATGCCGTCGATGAAAGATCCACGCAGTTACCTTGGAGCGACAGTGGTGGGGGATTTTATCTACGCCGTTGGCGGATTTAATGGCCAAGCGCATTTGTCGTCAGTGGAGCGATTCGACGTTCACACGCAGCAATGGGAGAGCATGCCGCCGCTCTCGACTGGACGTAGTGGGCTTGCAGTTGTCGCATTGAACGGACTGGTGTACGCTATTGGCGGATATGACGGTAGGAAGCACTTGAAGAGCGTGGAAGTGTTCGATCCTCAGCTCAATCAATGGTCGACTGTGGCTAGTATGCGTCATGCTCGGAATGGTCCAGCGGCGGTTGTGCAGGAACATAGTAACAGTATTCTGGTCTTTGGAGGGGAATCTCGTCACGGAGCGAGGATGAACACAAGCGAGCGAATGGACTTAACCAGCGGCACATGGAGTGACGCTGACGGCTTTGCAGACTGTCGTAGTGGCCATGTGGCGGTCGGTTTTCTAAAGGAGTCGTTCGTCTTTTGCTTGGGAGGGTCCAACAAGAAAGACGAGTACTTGGACGCTGTGCATCGGTACGATTACTTGTCTAAACAGTGGACTTTGCACTCGCAGATGCGAGCACAGCGTTGCGGACTGAATGTGGCAGTGGTCAAGACGTCCAGATATGCAGAGTGTTTTGCAGGACAGAAGCAGAGGGAGCATCAACTGCACAATGCGTCATCGTATCTGTTGCGAAAGAATTACCAGGAAAAT
>NW_008649006.1:448654-450569 GCF_000247585.1 Phytophthora nicotianae INRA-310 | reverse complement strand
GCCTAAACTAGCGACGCCCCATAGGAACATCCAGACGAGTTGTTGCAATACTAGGACGAAGGCCACCACGAACACGGCCGAGTGCTGTTTTAAACCTGCACAGGCTGCCTTTAAATTGGCCGATGCGAAGCCGATCCGGTTCTGGACTGCGTAGATGTACCACACGTTGATAGCAGCCATGAACAGGAAGAACAGAGCAGCCCATACGTTGACCGAGAAGGTGGACACAGCGAAGGCCAACACCATGCCTACATTAAGCCAGAGCGCGACCCTAATCATAGAGGACGCGTAGGACATCAGTAGCTTAATCCAGGCTAAAGATAGCACAGTGCCGACCACGCAGAGTAGACCAATCATCGTCCACGCTACGGAGTGTCCTTGCGGAATACGACCATCACTCCTGTTCCTACCCATGTCTTCTTTTAAGGCAGGCACTCCTTTCCAGAAGGCCAAAATGCCTAGAATAAGAACGTTGGCTAGGAACACGACGGCGAAGAAGGCATCGTTGCACTTGGCGGTAGGAGCCTCGAGACGCATGCTACTGACGGCGCTGGAAGGCGGCGAGCGGCGCTCTTTGCCACCGCTGGGGCTCAGGAGCATCGGGTCCGTCTCGCTCACGGGCGCGTACATGGCTTCAGAGTCCGAGTCCGAGTCGGAAGTGATCGCGGGAGCGGAAGCGACGTACGTCTTGGCGACTGATTGAGTGAGTGAACTCACGGACTTGGCGGGTTTCGATTGGCGGAAGGTTTTCTGTGAAGAATCTTCAGATGGTGAAAAAAAGAGAAGTTGATGTGGTGTACACTATACTTGATACGCTCTTTGATTGGCTATTTTTCGATTGATTCTGTTCCTGAAGAGTGATGGCAGATGCTGCCAAAGCGGGTAATGGTGCGGCGGTTGTGAGGCCTCTGGGGCCGGCGAAAGGTGCGCCAAAGGATGTCAATGATGTTTAGATGTAGCTGTGAAAGTTTCAGAGTGTTTTGCATCGTGACAGTTGAGATATTCGTTCTTGTATGTCGTAGTGACTCTGCAGTTTGTGGCTGTGGGTAACGCGCCGCTCATGAAGCGCACCAAGTTCACCGTCAGCGGTCAAGACCAGCTCAGCGTCGTGTACAAGTTTTTAAGGAAGCAACTGCGTCTCAAAGACAACGAATCATTGGTAAACTAGCACAATTATTGATAAACGGGAAGACGTCAAACGCTCTCTAATTGCTGCTGCAGTTTGTGTATTGCAACAGCTCATTCGCGCCATCTCCTGACCAGAGACTGAGCTCGTTATTTGAGGTACCATTCGTTGAATTGCCTCATTGAAGCGGACGCCATAGCTTATTAATGTTGTGCTGGACGATAGAGCTTTCAAGTGGGTGACGTTCTGGTGCTTAACTACAGTCTCACGCAGGCGTGGGGATAAGAAGAATCATAACAGTTGAATGGTAGAAATATATTGTAAAGGGCAGTGTGGAAATACATTAGACTGACCCAACCAGAGCTTCCACCTCTGCACGAGAAGCTTCGTGACGCTGTTGCAGTAGTCGCAGCTCGGCGTTAAGTTCGTCATCTTCCGAGTCATCGTCCACCACAACATTTGGGTTCTTTGGCTTTGGGATCTGCGTGCGTGAAGCTCTCGGGTTGGTTGTCTGGATCTCCTCAGCTGAGTCCGATCTCTGCGATAGTCGGGGCTTTGGGACGCGTTTAGCGAAGGCCAGTCCTTTTTCCCGACTCGACTTTGGTTTTAGGTTTGCTGGCTGTTCTTTCGATATGTCGGTGGGTTTCTTGGAGGCATTCTTGTTAATAACCCGCAGATTCTGTGAGAACGCTTTAATTCGTTCATTCTTCGCTCGCTTCTCGACTAGTTCGTCGGTGTTTAAGTCCGGTTGAAGCTTCCCTAGTTCGTAGTATCCGTCCGGTTTTTCCT
>NW_008649006.1:444561-446059 GCF_000247585.1 Phytophthora nicotianae INRA-310 | reverse complement strand
AGTCTGTAGCAGCTATTAAACGTCTCCGTCGTTATGCCATTTTATGATACACTTAACGAATCGGAGCATTTTCAGATAATGCAAAATGAATCGGTGGATGATGTTCATACGACCCATTGATTTCACGGAAAAAATCGATGATCAACACCATCCAATGATAGCAACACAGCTATGCAGCATACTAGTCTGGTTCTCTAGCCACATCGGAACGGAAACGCCATTTTGCAATTGGACTTCATTCTCCAACCTCCCCCCTCCCCCGCAGGCATGCGTTTGCTAGCGTGGATCTTCGTTGTGACAATAGTCACCTTCCTCTCAAGTGTCAGCGCCACTTCCGCCGTTGCTAGCTCGGATGAGACTCCATTCGGGCATCTGACGACGAAGGAATTCGGTACTTCGACTCGTCTACTTGCCGTTGACGACGATGCTACCGCCCAGCGATTTCTACGAGGCGATGCTAAAACGGATTTGATGACATCTACTGATAATTTGGCTGCGAGATCTGAGGAGCGAGGGCTCATCCCGTCCAAGTTTACAAACTTGCTTCGTAACGTGAAGGGTAATTGGAATACGAATGCGTTGGTCGCTAAGATGAAGGGTGGCTGGACCAAGTTGAGCGCCTTGTACGCTAAGTCTAAGGGTGGCTGGGCCAAGTTGAAAGGGAGCTGGTTGGAGAGGGCAATGAAGCACATGGAAAATAAAGGTGAAAACCCGAACCAGGCGTATGAGCGCTTGATGAAGAAAAGTCATCTCACGAAAGGCGAGACGGTGCTACTCAAAGCATACGTACCCAGGTACAAGGCCACTCATCCAGAGTTTACACCCCATGACAAGGTTTCAATGTTACTTTCAGTAGCATGATTCCGCTGAAGTACAACAACAAAATCGCACTATCACAACGAAGGTTGTCGTTAGATCGCCTGAAGTGTCGAATGATGTGAATAGATGCATAGGTTTTGTTCTCTTCACCTTATTCGACGACTTCGATTTTTGACATCAATGAACAGCTAACACGGTAAATGTATGCTTCTGACAGCCCGCCGACATTAACCACACCGTCGCTCTGCGTGCTATCAGCAAAAATCTCCCTCAAACAAGATCGGTATCGTTGATTCCATCCGCTGGAACGTTCTATTCGTGTTTGTTTTCTCCCCGTACTTTTATACGACTTGCAACTCAGTCTAGACAAAATTTGTGATCATAATGACTGCTATTCATGTTATTTTTTTGGAGATTCTACTGCACTCTTTCTTACGTGTTAATCGGAGAATGGCCTGATCGGTCACTGTCGCGGTTATGTTTCAGGAAGCAAACACGTAAAACAAATAAATGAAGCACATTTCCCAGCATCGCAATCCATCGTTTTCAGTTCTAGGTGACTGCGAGGTCACTACTATTTATACCTTCCTAGGTCGAATTCCATGGCAATGTAACAGGGTCGTAGCCGCCAGCCAGATCCCAGGAGGCAGTATATTGAGGAGAGAGCATTCGATCGTCG
>NW_008649006.1:437030-438791 GCF_000247585.1 Phytophthora nicotianae INRA-310 | reverse complement strand
TCCCCGCCTATGGTATTTATTGAAGACGGCGTGTGGCAATCTGAAGAAGTCGCTAAGGTGTCAACATCAGGTACGATCGAAAAAACACTGTTCACTCTATGGAATGAAGATCGTGTCGATCAATGCAAAGGTTACCGTCGTTCGTTCAGTGTAAACCAAACTATACTACGCCCACACAATGTCATCACGTACGACACCTTCGGGTGTAATATGCGCGCCATTGAACACTAAGGCGACATCCTCCAGGTTACCCAGCATTCCCAACAGCATCGACATCATATCCGCTTGGTGCTGCAGTCGAATGACGTGTTTGCTCTTCTCATCCCAATCGAAGCGGACGGATCCTTGCAAAACAACGCGCTGGTCTCGTAACCGCGCAGCGATTTGGGCACAGCGACTGCCCTCTCTAGCTTTGAACAAATGCGGGAACGCGCCCTGCATCCCTCTGGTTGTAATAGTGAAGCTGGTGGTAGTAAGAGCGACGATGGATTGCTCTGTGATTTGTTTGAGCTGTTTGAGCTGGATGCGTACGTCTGGAAACCATTGCGTGAAGAGATTCCACTTCTTTACCAGAGCGTCGACGCCACTCCCAGTGTCGATCAAGATATCAGGGGCCATCGTTGCTTGGAGAAGATCAATATCGTTAATGCCTGCATCGTTACTGATGCCTCGACGAATGATGCGCAAATACTCGGTGGCAACAATCCAAATCGTTAGACATCGGGGCACTTGAAAGCTAAGTTGGTCATGCAGTCGCTTGAGCTGTCCAATTTCATCTTTGAGTCGTCGAGTCGAATTTTCAAGCATCTTTTCGCGTTTCCGCTGTCGTTCTCGATATCGTTGCTGCTTTTTCCGATAGTATTCGCGGCGCGACTCCGTAGTGTCGTCTTCTTCCTTGTCGTCGATTCTTTCACTTCCCGACAACTTGTATCGCTTGGTGTCGCGAACTCTCGTGGTTGAGTATTGAGTGCGTACATCATCCAAGTGTCGTTTCTCTCTTCCCATTCCATCTTTTGCCAAGGTTACAAGCCCCGCGGTGGCGTTTGCGCACGAACGACTAGGAGAGTACAGTCTCGACTGTTGCTCATTGATGTAGCCGTATATTTGTCTCCCGACATTGCGAGACGATCGTTGGGCCACAGAACCAACAACACCGTCGCTTAGAGTGTGGATACCTGGAGGTTGGAGCGTGGCCTGCATGCTTTGTTGTCAGAGGGAAAAAAATCGAAGTGACAGCTAGCACCTCGTGAAAATAAAAGTTTACAGTTTGTATTACGGGGCGGACTAAGCAGCAAACCACGTCACTAAACACAGCTTAAACACGTGTCGGACTACTTATTAGCCAATTAGTAAGCAAAGTATAGACTAGTTATTTCTGGTTGATTAGGGGGTAATCGTGATTGGTATGTTCATGTACAAATGCGTATGAGTCCCGGGATATCAACTCGGTGCATTGGAACTCAACATTGCATGTTACAAGGTAGTAGCACGAGGTGATTTTATGGGTGTGATAGATTTGAGAGGTGTGATAGAGTTTTTTTTTAACTGTTCATGTACGCATCGGATCCAAATTACGTCGAAGTGTCGCCCTTACAATAAACAAGTGACTTGTAGCATCAGAAAAGTAACCCTTTACAGGGTGGGCGACATCTGGAACGCCATTGGGCGAGGGCCAGCGGATGCGAGTGCAAGCCTCACTCAGTCCATTCACGCTTTGCCAACGCCCGTCGATTAGGTTTGGTTGCCGAAGCGAGCGCTACA
>NW_008649006.1:433407-434410 GCF_000247585.1 Phytophthora nicotianae INRA-310 | reverse complement strand
TAAAAAGCTATCATATGGAAAAGTGCTCGGAAAAGCCCCAAAATTTGCTCGGTTAGTTGGACACCCTCCAAGCTAAAGGTACTCGGATCCATTTTAGTGGTACATTCACGGATTGGAATACCCTTAGACACAAATAAATTGGGGGACTCCCGACGCTATGACTGCCGAGGGGATCGTCTGTAGAATCAAAACAGAAAAATCTAGAGCAATGAAAATGTCCAGTCAACTCGTTTCAGGGGTTATTTTTTTTAGTCACCTTAGAGTGGACATGTGTATAGCTCTACACATAGTATTAAAAAGGAGAGGTGATGGGTGATAAAGCATAATATACTGAAGGTTTTTTCGTTTTAATTCTAGCTGTTTTTGTTTTGATCTGGAAAATATTAGCACAGATAATATATCGACCGTCGTAAAAAAAATGTATAGTACAGTAAGCAAAACGATTTTTGCTTGGGGTTCTTGGCAACGGCCGATGCTCAACGGTAAAGACTATCAGCCAGAAAACGACAGGGAAGACCAGCAGGAGGACAACATCGGAGACCAACAGAAGCAGACACAAAGACCAAGTACAGATGACGAAGACCAAGTGACGGCGATACCCGTGGTTTGGAGGTGGGCCGGGGTATCCGACCCATATCCAGACCTGTGACTTTTTAAAAAGATCTCGAGCCTCTGGAAGTGTCTATGGGTGACCAGCGTGCGGTTCAGAGGCGACGGAGAAGGTCAGTAGCATATTTAGGAACTAGGAATAGTTTTAGTTGAAGATTAGCCGTGTAGCCGCGAGGGAGCACGAACAGAAGGTTACGCCGGTCCGGCGTAGCTGCAGCAGATAAAGAAGCCAACAAAGACTCTTTTATAAGCAGGAAGGGAAGGTGGTGTACACTGGTGTGGCTGGAAACGGGTATCAGCAGCCCCGTTTCCTTTAACACTTCGTCCTCGTGGGGTTCCACATACTGTTGCATTGATTTTATCGGATCGATCGCACGGACGCCTGCGCCCGTGC
>NW_008649006.1:428762-431739 GCF_000247585.1 Phytophthora nicotianae INRA-310 | reverse complement strand
GATTCATGACGCCTTGCACCAAAAGATATTCGATCCACATGAGATCGTGTACGACGTCAGACGTTAGACGAAGCATTCCATACTGGGGTGCCGATCGCCACACGTAGTGGAGTCGCTGCACAAATGCTCTTGTCGCTCGGCAGCAGAGACCGATGTGACGAACCGGCCCGAGCAATTTGTCGAGCTTTTGTCGAGCTGATGCCGCATGGCTCGAGCAGCTGTAGCGACTTGACGTAGCCGCCGAAGCGTCTTGGAGATTTTCCCCTGGGCATTGACACGCTGCGTGCCTCCGTATCCCACTGCAGTCCGAGCGCTGTCAAGTTGGTGGACCAGGGTGAAAACGTTTTCTCGTTTATCGCTCCAGACCAAGCGTAGCCAGCATGCTGAGGCTAAGAGCAGCTTTCGCCAGCCGAAGTCGGTTTTCCCTGTCGATTTCTACAAGCAAGTGGTCATGGACCCAAACGTACGAGAAGAATGGATCACTGTGGGTTTCCATGGGGTCAAGCGTACTTGGGCTTTCGCGAGCTACTAGAAACGCAATGGCTGATCCAAAGCTGCCGTAATAGGCGGGAGATTCTGTCCAGCCGAACAGCAAGGCCAAATCGACGACAGCTTGGCCACCAGGAGTCGATCCCGATAAATGCGCCGACAGACTGGCAGCCACAGCAATACGGCGAAAGGCACTCTTGACGTCTCCTTTGAGAATCATGATGGTCTCACCCTGGCACGATGCTGCGAGCTCCTCGATCCTGAGAGCGATGCGTTTAATGCTCTCAAACTCGAGATCGGGAATGACTGCTTGGGAAGATCGGGCATTGGTCGAGCTCTCTCCAGGGTACGAAAGGTCATGAATCAGGCGCCGCCTTGGACGGATCCATGTCTTTCTTGAGGGCGCAGCCGAATGGGCTAAAGCGTAGCTGGTGCCACCCCAATGCGACTGCTGCGGACACGACGAGGTAGGTGCCGTCCGCCTGGCCTTCGGCAATACTGCGGATCCCGGCATCTTGGTATTGGTGGGTAGTATTGTGGTTGCGAGGTGGAGCAGAATCCGGTGCACATAACCCTTGAAGTCGTGATTCACTCCATGGGTTTCGACAGACACCACTTGCTCCCGGAGACGATAACCACGGAGGAGAATGCCCAGCCAGGTTGGGTCGAGAGCCTTGTTCAGGCGCGGATCGGCGGCAGTCTCGTGCCGCCAAAGTGCCACGAGTGACGCCAATGGCAGCGATTTGGACGCAACGAGCGCAGATAGAGATTCACACAGGTCGTTGTCGATGTTGGGGTTGGTCCATGTTGTCGATGGAGCTACGATACTGTCGGGGACGTGAATACCTTCGGACCGGAGCGCCATCACGATCTGTTCTCGGAGCTGGTTGTCGCACACCCGGTGTCTAGCAAGAAGCACTGCCCGGATTGCGGGTACAATAGCAGTGGAAACACGGAAAGGAGCTGACGGTCGGACCGGCGGTAGCTCGGCAGAGCTCGAATTGGTAAACGGTGGAATCGATGGGTTAATGAGGGTAATGGAGATGAACGGTAAACGGTAGCACGGTGTGAACGGGAAGGTCGCCCCTGAGCGGTTCATTGAGTGAGTTCACGGCGCAGATCGCCCATGTTGTGCTGGATGTAATTGCGTACCACCGGGTCCAGCGAAGCAGGTATGAAGTGCACGTGGTTTGGAAACGCACAATGTTCGTCCGACCGGGAGCTGCATCCTCTGCGTGAGAGATACTTCATGCAGACCGAGAGTCCGTCCTTCTTAGGAAGCGCTTCAATGACGTCGCTCGGAGTTTTTCTCGCGGCTCGGGCCGGCTCGTGGCGGCGGTTGCCGTTGGCAAGGTGTAAGGTATCATTTGCTGGGCGCGGTCGTTGAGATAGTGTCAGCGAGAGGACACGCTCGGACAGAATTAGGCATAGATCCTGGTGAAAACCCACTGCTACTTTCAGTCTGCAGATTGCGTGCTCGAAGCCATACATATATTGGTATTAGAGCGTGTTTCTAGGGCTAAGAGGACGTAGCTTAGTAGACACCGTCCTCTCATCAAGGACAGGCCTATCAGCTGGGTAGTGGTGACTGAACTGAGCCGAATGGAAAAGAGCATTGTACTTATTCGCACTCCACTAAACCTATGTTGTAAAAACCTCACTGAAAGCACGTCATACAAGCTGACGCGTGGGACATACTTATGACAAATGGCTACGAATGCTGAGTTCCGCAGTACAATCCGTCGGATCCCTAGACCCCTTTTTAACTCCGACTCATTCTCCAACTGCCGTAGAGAAAGATCGATGGCCTTGAGAAACCACTTGATCCAGCTCGTTTCACACGATGCCCCGATAGTATTTTCTTGCGTTTTAGCAATGGCGGCTACCTTCACTCTTACGCAGGTATACTGTTCCGCGAGCGAACGTGCGGCTACCTTTTTTTTGGTATCTCATTGCTTATCCCTTAGAGCTCGCTGGATGTATTTAAACGGTGTCGGCGTCTTAGGTTAGCGTGGGCGTTGGATAGCCAACTCTGATGTCGTCATTGAATCCCTAGCGAGCGAGCCGCTACGAACGGAACTCTACCCGTTGTCTATATCTCCGATACTCATGTCAAACATCGGAACCTCAGGAATCTCCCAGGCGGTGATGTTCTGCTGCACTGCAGAGACTTCACAAACCGTGGAACACACGACGAAATCCGAGATTTCAAGAACTGGCTTGGTGGGCTACATCATACTCACAAGGTGGGAATAGACGGTAACCATGACATTTGCATAGATGAAGACGCTTACGATCACTATTAGAACAAACAGATTCGTCACAGGACTTATAATGATCCAAGATTATCGCAATCACTGCTTTCCACTGCCCGTATCTGGAGAACGACCACGTAGTAATTGAAGGAGTCAAAATATACGGCTCACCTATGACACCAATCATTCCTGGTCGTGTTGGAGCCAGGGCTCCGTGATATGGCATTTATAAT
>NW_008649006.1:425062-428262 GCF_000247585.1 Phytophthora nicotianae INRA-310 | reverse complement strand
TCGTTTAGGTCCATGAGAGACTCGAGTAGCGACTTGGCGCGTGATGATTCATCTTCATCCAACAAAAAGCTAACGATGTCATGCTTGGCTATGGTGGCGTGGTCCATGGAAAGAAGGGCTGGATGCAACTTGACGTAGCGTTCAACCATGTTGAACGTGCTGGACCAGCGGGTGGCATTACGTAGCACGGGGGCCAACGGCGTCACCTTTCGGAGTGCCGCGCGACACTTGATAGTGCTGAGATGCTTCATTAGGGCATGTATTTTAGCCAGTAGGACCTCCTCCTCCGCCAGAAAGTCCTTAACAGCCAATTGGAACCGGTGACTTGCGCAGCCAATAAATGGCAGAGCGCCAATTTTTCGACCAATCGCCTGGTTGACAGAGCAATTATCACCAATCATGAAGAGCACGCTCTCCCAGGGCTTGTTGTAGGTGGAAAGCGTGTCCGCAATGAGATCAAAAAGACTCTGTGCACCCAAGTCTTCTTCGTCGCCCAGCGGGCAAAAAGCGAGTAGCACGTAGCGCCGACTAAGACACTGGCTATTTTCATCATAATTGGGGTTTCGTTGGCTTGGCTGGTCAACAGAGGCATCATCAAAGACAGCCATTATTGTCATGAAATGGCGTCCACCGCGGCTCCAGCCATCTAAGGCTAGCCCAAATGCGTCAGGCAGCGTAGCAGCAACAGTTTCACGCACATGCAAATACACCAGGTCTAGATACTTTTGCAGCGTCTCAGCAGAAATAGGGTCCATCTTCACATTTTTGCGAACAAGTGGGCGCTCGCAAAAACTGACGGGCATGCGCTCCATTACGCACCACTCAATCCATCGAAAAATGTCGTTGGTGCGCTGGTCTGGAAGAGTCACACCAAACCGATTGCCCTTGCGAAATGCAGCCACGGCCAAGTCGTGATAGTCGGGGTGGTGCTTGAGCAAATGATGCACCTGATTGGTGTAGCCATTGCCGCTCTTGTACACCTTGCTACAGGTGTTGCACCGAGATTGACTCGGAGATAAGTCGGTGAAGAGCAGGGAGCAGAGGTCCTTGTTGGTGAACTTCATGGGAGCTGAGACGACAGGGAAGTGGCTGGGTTCAGAGCTTACAGAATAAGTTTGAAAGTGAGGTACTGGGGTGTCATGAGGATCAAAGGCTATTCTCAACCATTCTTTTAAAGTACTAGCTGCAAACGATTTAGGTAGCAATAACTTGGATTAAGTATACCAGTTGCAAGTAGGGAAATCACTTAGTTAAAATATACCAATTTCAAGCTGGTGAATCACTTGGCTAAAATATACTATAATATGGGTAAAACATGTTAAAATATAGTGATGACCTTTCAATACTAATTGCATTATCAATATGATAATGTATTAAAAATTATATGCTATCTTCGGCAGCCCTGGTTGGAGCGTTTAATGTTTCTCGTGGTGCGAAAGATCATGAGTATTGGAGCAAAGTCCCAGGTGATGTGGACATCTTAGTCGCTCATGGACCACCACGCGGCATCTTGGACACGACTTTTACGGGACAGCATGGGGGAAGTGAAGCATTGTTGAATGAGACTATGTCTCGAATCCAGCCATGATTTCATGCCTTCGGGTATACCCACGATGCTGACGGAGCAGGTCGTCTTAGTCAAACTGCGTTTGTCAACGCCGCAATCTCCACGCTTCTCTCAAAACCACGGCATGCGCCAGTTCTGCTAGACATCCCCATCAAGGGCTGAGCCGTATAGTTTCCGTTGATCATATATATATACGGGAGATCACGGGCAACTCGATAAAAAATGCATCTAGCTCCAAAAACACTTCCGTCCCACTTCTGCGCCTAAAGAGCAAATTTTAGACCAAAAGAAAAGAATGATTAGGTGCTACCCTTAGGGTTTTATTCGCTTGGATTTTCTTTACTTTTGGGCAGCAGAGAGTGGATTGAGATAGTTCCACTAATGCCGTCGCTAGCACAGCGAAGTTCTTGATTTTAAAGTTTGAATCAAGCTTTATAACCGTCTGTTTTTCGCAGTAGCAGTGTTAAAAAAAAGCTGAAAGACAAAAATCATCTATTTTTAAGGTTAACTTAGTTATAGTTGGATAGTCGTCGTCTCAACACATCTCCTGTGGCTGCTTCGCGGCCACAGCATCAGCTATCGTGGTGTTTGGTTGGCTCAACCAGGGCCGTTGTGGCACGCGCTGCCGTATCGAGCGGTAATGTAGTTGCTGGAGGAGCATCAGTGAGTTGGTGTAGCAGCAAAGGATAACCCAATTTCTGGGTCTAGAAGGGGTATCCCTTATCCCAATCATATTTCGGTCAATTTAGTGTAGCCCGCACTCTTCCATGCAACATTCCCAGGGTGATTGGGTTTGACGTCGACCCTCGCCGACACAAGGAATATTTACGTTTTTTTCCCGTTGTGTTACGGCTATACACAGGGCTGCCGAAGATAGCATATAATTTTTAATACATTATCATATTGATAATGCAATTAGTATTGAAAGGTCATCACTATATTTTAACATGTTTTACCCATATTATAGTATATTTTAGCCAAGTGATTCACCAGCTTGAAATTGGTATATTTTAACTAAGTGATTTCCCTACTTGCAACTGGTATACTTAATCCAAGTTATTGCTACCTAAATCGTTTGCAGCTAGTACTTTAAAAGAATGGTTGAGAATAGCCTTTGATCCTCATGACACCCCAGTACCTCACTTTCAAACTTATTCTGTAAGCTCTGAACCCAGCCACTTCCCTGTCGTCTCAGCTCCCATGAAGTTCACCAACAAGGACCTCTGCTCCCTGCTCTTCACCGACTTATCTCCGAGTCAATCTCGGTGCAACACCTGTAGCAAGGTGTACAAGAGCGGCAATGGCTACACCAATCAGGTGCATCATTTGCTCAAGCACCACCCCGACTATCACGACTTGGCCGTGGCTGCATTTCGCAAGGGCAATCGGTTTGGTGTGACTCTTCCAGACCAGCGCACCAACGACATTTTTCGATGGATTGAGTGGTGCGTAATGGAGCGCATGCCCGTCAGTTTTTGCGAGCGCCCACTTGTTCGCAAAAATGTGAAGATGGACCCTATTTCTGCTGAGACGCTGCAAAAGTATCTAGACCTGGTGTATTTGCATGTGCGTGAAACTGTTGCTGCTACGCTGCCTGACGCATTTGGGCTAGCCTTAGATGGCTGGAGCCGCG
>NW_008649006.1:420852-424002 GCF_000247585.1 Phytophthora nicotianae INRA-310 | reverse complement strand
CTGGGATGTAGGCACCATTCAAGCTGTGAAGCGTAAAATGCGCAACTAAGCATTAGCAATTATGGCATTATTATGTTGAGGCGTTTGTTAAGAGATAATAGATTATAAATGCCATATCACGGAGCCCTGGCTATACAGTATAACAATTTCGTTTAACCCATTTTCTATGGTGTAATGAATCCTTCATTCCTAATCTCCCTATCGCGTGTGAAAGTAATAGCGCAACTTTTTGCTAGAACTCCCAGTGGTCGCTCTGACATAACAGTTACATTAAGTAATACAGTCAATGTGCCGAGTATAATCGTTTTTCTTACTAGTGAGAATAAAATTAGTGAATAGTATTAGATCACACATCTGTACGTACTTTTTGTATACAATCCTTAGAGTATATTCATGGAAAGATGAGGTACATTACCTTTTAATGGTTGTATCTAACCGCTAAGAAAATGCCCTGTTATCAGGTGTATAGTGGTACCCGATGAGGTGTTGGTTGTGGCAAGAGACCAACACATACGTGTACTACAGCGGCACGCCACCTGAGTGAGGAGCTAGCCTTCGAGTGGGATAGTTCCAGGGACGCCGCGACGGTCTGGATACATGTACATGAGGCTACTGCACCGACATAAAGCCGGATCGATCACACGTCACATCTAGACTGTCGTGTTTTTCACCTTCCGATAAAGTCAGAAACAATTTGATACTAAGTGTCACGGCAGCATTCGATAAATTGTTAGAGCCAGACGGTCGGTGTCTATACACATACATTTAGTTTTGGAGCACTTTAAACAATACGAGAGAGATAAATATTCAGGTTTTTATATAGTGAATTCGTAGCAGTAGTGTTTAGCTGCTCCTCAAAGCGATTGCAGAGGCTGGAGACGTTGCCTGAATAATGGCAAGGCGGTGCTGGACCAACAGAGCGGGGTAACGATTAGTTGGAGCCTCACCTTAGTGGCCCGCTAAGAGAATTCTCAACTGAAAAGGCTTGACTACAAGATTTACAGGTCGGAAAAGTGTTCATCGCAAGGTCTCTTAATTAGTTGCCAGTCAGTAAGTGTGTGTACCAATCCAATTTTTACACTGTAGACAAAACGAAAATCGTCCGTCGAGCGCCGAATGTTTCGAGTCCAGCATCGACGGAGATAAAGCGATGCGTCCAATACAGATTCCATAGTATATCTTCTTTAAATGGAATATCTGTACTGTTTCGTTGTGCATGCTAATTCCCGAAACCATAGGCCTCCGAATTTACTTTCCGGGCTGGACATGAACCAGGTCTAGACATTTTGCTTTTACTAAGGCTGTTTTGTGTTTTCACTTACATTGAGAATTTATTAGGTATATGGCCCATACTTACACGACATCTATGCTTGATGTACGAATCCACCCACAGTGTCAACCAAGATCTTTTCTAGCAGAATATACTCTAATTAGCTTGGAGCTGCGGGTTCGCTCCGTCAAAGCTTCAACACGCAGTTTTGGTGCGAGTTTGTATTGGGTAACCATAAAACCTCCAAGTGTAGGTTTAATTTTACAAATTTGACCACACTGAGACCAAAGCACGAAACAACCTTAATTTTTAGGGCCAAACACAAGTATATCAATATAGGTCAATTGCCAATTGAGGTACCCCACCTTATAGAACATTATTGAAAAAATGTCTCTCTCTCTCTCTCTCTCTCGATGATACTGGTCACGCACGGCCTCAAACTCTCTCTCTCTCTCTCTCTCTCGATGATACTGGTCACGCACGGCCTCAAGTTCCCGTGGACTTATCGTGACTGGCCTAGGTACCGTTATGAAGCGCGCGAAGCCCACGATCGTCTTTGCTGGGCTTCGAGATGATGTAGGCCCGTCCCGTCGTTGGTGCCTTCGATGCGAACGATCGTGGCGTCGCCCCAGTAAGCTTTGTATCTTATGCTACATCCGGATGTGATGAAGACTTTAGGATTTACGTTCGACGCTGGCTTTCTGCCCAAGGTCATCAGTGTGGAAGAGTGGACCTGGTACAGGATACACTGAAGTAGTATAGGGAGTGGAAGGCAGTATTTCGACGAGAAAAGTTTGCTTGAAACGCTTATCAACGGGCACTATGTAGACTACACATTGCTGTTAGTTGTCCCGTTGACGAATTTTGTGGAGTTCGACAACACAAAGGTGAATTTGAGGGTGTGCCTAAGCATTTTTACTTAGGTTATATCGATTTTGCAGGGGGTTTTTATATACACTGTCAAATGCCGTTGTTGTATTTGCTCCTAACCAATAGCGTGGTGGTTTCGAATGCCGAGGTGCGGGTGGCGCTATCCAGAGTATTCAGTAAATTAGTACGATAACAACTGTGGAGAAGGATTGATGTTGCAGACTGTGGTGAGCAATTGCGGGAACACACATAACGATTTCGAGCTCATGATGGCCGGTGGCTGGCTGTACTCCGCGTGGACGGTAAGGTACAAGTTGGACATGCATCACGACGGCATTATCACGTGCACAAGCAGGAATACAGCTGACAACTATATCATCTGCCCCCCCCCCCACACACACACACACAAACACACACACACTCTTCCGACTGAAGTGGCAAGTACTGAGAGTTGGTGAAGTGCCACTTGACTATTAAGGTTTTCGCGGTTTCAGCTGAATACTCGCAATTCCGCATAGGAGACCAACTATTTCGTCCCATTGTGCAATTTGAAGATGTTTCGTTCTCTTGCTAGCATGATATCAGGTTCGTACTCTCATATTGTCTACGTTGATGTAGCAAATATATTGATGATGTCAAACCGCCTTAGCCTGGACGCAGCACAGATTTACTCACCGCTGGAGATGCTTCATCCGCAGGAGCATTAGGAAAAGAATCAAACATAACGTGATTTTCTCCATTGTGACGAAGACGAGCTTTTGTACGCGTCCTGCCGTCATACGGTTTTTTTCGTTTGGAGTGAATAAAGCCGTGGATAGACCACGAACGTTCACTTGCGGCAGATGACGTGGGGATACAAACAATTGCATCGCTAGTGGCCACATGATTTGGTTTGTCGCGTTGGCCACCAATTGAGCGGCGTGCATGACTGATATCTCTGCTTCTTGTCCTCTCTCCAAGCCAATTTGTCGGTCACAAATTGCGTTATCTCATCCGAAACCTTTTGTTTT
>NW_008649006.1:416408-418228 GCF_000247585.1 Phytophthora nicotianae INRA-310 | reverse complement strand
GCAAGAAAAACAATGTCCATATATTCGTTCTCCCTGCGCACACTTCTTGCAACGTCTAGACGTCGGTGTGAATGACGCTTTCAAGCTGCTGTACAACAAAGGCGTATCCGAGTATCCGTTCACCCACAACGGGGCATTACCGGTTAAGGATGGCGTTGGTGAAATTAGCAAAGTTCCATTCGAGCAAGCCTTTTTCTGTGAAGAACATAATTCGTAGATTCCGTAACACAAGGATATTCTCTCACCCAAGCAGTACTGAAGCGCCGCAAGCTAGGCCTCTCCACCCAGAATGTTGTAACCTTGTCAGTAAAGATGTTTCTAGCTCTTCAGCCACCGAAACGATGTAAGCGCGATTTCATTGATGAGAAAAGGTCCGTATTTAACGTATAGAGCGACGCAGAGATGCTTAAGAGAAGACAGACAAACTTGAAGAAACGCGTGCTAAGGAAGCCATTAAGTATACAACCAAGACGGCGAAATGTAAGAAAGCTCGGGCGAAAGAGACCGCCTAGCAAGCGACTAAGTTTGCTCGACAAGCTGCAAAGCTCTCAAATCCAAAAGAAGCAGTGGAAAGGATAGATATGGGGCTGCGCAACAAGCCTAAACCAAAGGAAGCATGCAAGCTCTCCGGTAAGCTTAGGGACTTTTACTTCCAGCGATAATGCCCGTGTTGTTGAAGTCGAAGATGACGTTTTGGAAACATGGGCTTTCTGCCCATACAAACTCTTAGTTGATAAAGAGTGACCATGATTATGTAATGTAGTTTTTGTATGTGACGTGTGCAAGACAATTATTTTGATTGATGCCATAGCTGACCATCTATACGTACTGGGGGGATAGAGACGGGTCAGTGGCTACTGCGTCCTGCTGAATTGCCCCACCGAGCCATGTACATGGGCCTCGAAACCATCCTTTAGCGTAGGTGCGAGTACAAATGGCACTTGTCGGGTTACGCATACTTCGACGAGTTAGATCCCCATCTACACAGAAGATCCGCCCACACAGGAAATCCACCGCTGATGCCTTAAATCTCGTAGTCGCATGCCATAGAGCCCGTCGATCTAGCTGTGTATTTCGGCACCGAAGTCAAGTCGCTCGACTAAAAATAATGCGCAAGATCCGATGGTCCGGGTATAAAAGGAATTCACAAGGACGCTACAATAAGTAATCATCATACTGGCACGTCTCCACAATGGAAAGCTCACAACGACCAACGTCAAGCAGCACCGGAAGAAGACCGGATCTAGAGCATAAGTGACAAATGTTGTAGCTCCACAGCGCACAGGTAAAGAGCTCATACGGAACCTGAGATACCACAGCATCCCTGTGACGTTCTTGTGCGCCTACAAACATGGACAGACCCTGGCATTGGGGGTGAGCTAGTTGGGTCATAGTTTCCGAGGACAGCTTTACGACACGAAGATGCTGTTGAAGCTCATCACTTCAGCTGAAATCTTGCATCGGAGCTCTTGCTGCTAGACGATAGATCCGTCCACCTATATAGCGATTACACTCTCCTCATTAATTCCGCTAGGGGTTGCATAAGCTTGGCGTATCGTGGCATTGATTGCCTCGTCTAGTTCAGGTCTACACAACCACTGAGTTATATACAGTGTGCTATTCGTGAAAGCTTTAGCAGTATACGAATACGTTCTAGATCGTGCACGGTGCCTTCGCCTGACACCGCCGAGCCGTTTCAACATGCTTCCACCGGATAAAAGAGATACTTTCGCGGATTGGGCTCAAGACATTTGTCTTCACAAACATAGTTCTAACACGCTTCGAACAGTTTGAATACCCGGCGTGGTAGTCAAGCAAGT
>NW_008649006.1:412232-414103 GCF_000247585.1 Phytophthora nicotianae INRA-310 | reverse complement strand
TCCGCAATATTTCTATTCACTTCGCGTCTGAGAGTCTTTAGTCACTTACCAGCAAGTGGGCTGCCAGCACCGTCAAATTCTCCACATACCGCCTCAGACGGCCATGGTCAACACTGAGATTATAAGGAGCCGTCCGAACTGGTTCATACCGCAATCGGTAGAAGGAACCAGAGGGGTCTTCTCGCTCATAGACTCCGGTCTATTTGGAAGGGAAATCGACCGGATACAGCGCGGGGTGCCCCGGAAGAAAAGGAGCTTTAAATTCAAGCCTCATAAACCAGTAAAGTGGAAGCCAGTGCACACGGTGCTGCGACGAGCTAGGCGAGTGCGGGCCAGTCGTGGTTGGGCTGGAAGGTTTCGGATCGCGCTGCAGCAGACGCCACACTCACTTGCGCTTGTGGCATCGATTCAGGCCGCAACTGCCACATGTTCATACCTCGTATTACCTCAATTCTCGATGATGTATCGTCGGAAGACGGAAACTTGGACGGTGAGTTGGGCAAGGCGACGGTGGACGGTACAGGTGGAAGGCGAGAACTTAGAAGGCAAAACGCCTTTTCGAGGACATCAAGACGACGAAGATCAATCAGAGAGGAACGGCAGAAGGCGAATTGAAATCCGGAAGCGTCCCCCACCCTCCCATCGTCTTCTGAACATGGCTTGCTGTCACTATCTGGAAGAGAGCTCCGTGCATTGTGGGTGACGTCTACAAACATTTCGAAGGGTTTATCCTCTCAGTATTGTACTGCTGATAGGCCCAGGCACCCGACCGAGAGCCGATTCCCGTGGTCACCACCGTAGCCTGACCGGCCCTCTTCAAGTACCCCTTGAAAGCTGTAACAGATGCCAGAGTGCTGGTCATAATCGTAAAATGATCAGTTCTGTCAACTGCCTGGGCGGCTAGGATCGATGCGTTTTTCTCGACAGCGTCGATGCGTTCATGCATTCCACAAGCGGCAGAAACGGCAACAAATGTATGGCATCAGAGACAGCACACCGCGTGACAAGGGAACACAATTCGTCATCCCCACTGGCAAATAACCAGTTCATCGCCGTAGGACACGGTCACCTGCCCACGTTTGGAATAGTGACAGCAACTATCTCATATAGTCACTTGGCTGCAGCTCGTGGAAACGTGCTGACGGGTTCCACGAGTGGTTCAAAATTGGTAGAATTCTACCACCATATATATTATTAGTACCCCCCCCCCCCCGTATTTACTGTGCGAGCACCGAGCTGCATCTTAAAAGCTTCGTTTGCGATCACTTGGTTGCTCCTCGGTGCGTACAGATAGAAATGTCTGAGATACCCACCGATCACCTTGTCCTTAGAGGTCGCCACGCTGGTGATCAGTCCACGCATCCCGATGCTGCAGCTTTTGCATATGCTGAGATAAGTGCTCTGTCCCAGCGTGTTGCCACACGTTCCCGCAAAGAAGCAGTTCCTTTTATGCAGAAGCTCTCGTTTCTTGCATTCGTGCACGATATAGTATTGCATCGAGAAATGGGTTGACGGATGCCCTCCCGAAGCTATAACGTAAGCAATTTCACTGTTAGCGCATTGTCGTAAGTCAAGAGATGGTCTGGATGGCTTCATAGTACCACCTCAGGTTTCAAGCAACCTGGTCGCTTGAATACGTGCTGGAGTTGGTGTGCGCGGATACCAAGGAAGTGAACCTGTGCACACTTGTGAATCCACGACCGCCGATATGGGGGACACAACCGTAGATGCCTCCGATTGTGACGTGGCGGTCATCTGGCCTATGGCATGGCAGTGACCAGCCACACCAATTATTTGAGTTCAGCTGGTCAGATTATTCTGGTCGGCGTAAACTTAAAATTGCGTGTCTTTTACATCAGTCTACAATCCTA
>NW_008649006.1:377990-379168 GCF_000247585.1 Phytophthora nicotianae INRA-310 | reverse complement strand
TGTACAATGTCAGAGCACTGCCGCCGGAGGAGTGAATAGTGAAAATTGCCTCAATTGGCGTGCGACAACCTAGAAACGTAAATTTACTACAGACAGATTTCGCAAGGGTTCATAGAGCTTCATCGACGAATAGGAGGAGAGAGAAGGTGGGGATGACGAGCTCCGCTCCGTATTCCACTCGTTTAGTATACTCATTCCCGGTGCTTCACGCCATCGAGGTATGGCAGCAGATACAAACAGTGGCAAGTCAAATAAATGAGAAGAGATCATTGGTATATGTACCATGCGTTCATGCATACATATATGATGCAAATATGCGGACTTGATCGGTTATCTGTTTAGCATAGTTATACGCCGCGAGGTGATCGAGTCGTCAAATTTGACGTCGGACTCCCAAATGCCCCATAGGAAAATATAGTCCACGTTTTCTCAGACCGGTTCTAGGCCACAATTGTATTCGGAGGGGAAATACAAACTCTTCCCCAACCAGTGGCAGTGCTCTCATATTGAGGAGGCATCAGAGCTTCTAAACGACAAGAAAACAACGACCATCGTGAATGCTTTCACCTTTACGGTTGGCTGGCGAGCCATCTCGTTCTTAAACGAACAGTGTCGCGGCCGCATCGCGCTGTATGCAAAGATGGAAGCTAGTTCATGGCTAAATACGCGCAAGCTCTTGAACTTGAGGCATTCGGTTACAGTAGCTCCCATCTTGTGTCGGTAGTGAAGGAATGTCTGCTGCCGTATCCCTTCAGTCAGAAACACCGTTGGGGCTAGTGCGAGTCTTCAGGTCGTTTGAGCTGCCAGGTGAGTTGCGACTCCTCGGTCCTACGACGCCAAATTGGATTTGATATCATTTCTTGTTGTGGTTTTGTCCTAACTTCATTAGGTTAGCTGGGAGAATCGCTGCACTACTAACCAGTATTTCGATTCTTCTAGTAGCATAGGACTGAGGATCTTCCGTTGTTCAGAGCTTTTGGTTCGTGTCGTGACTCGACACTCAATGCCACGAGCTTCTGCCCGCCGTTTCCTCGCGGTGCTGCTGTCCTCTAGCCGCCGCTTGATGGAACGCAAAGCTGCCACCTTTGAGGCCACCGGAGTAGCTTCAAATGGCCTCTTTTTTAGAGTCTTAGCCTCCATTAACATGTCAATTGGCTGGAGAGTTCTGCAACTATCTT
>NW_008649006.1:377244-377890 GCF_000247585.1 Phytophthora nicotianae INRA-310 | reverse complement strand
ATTTGCTTACAAACCCAGCATATTGTTCCCTCTCACCCCGTCAAAATTCCTATCCTGGGGTGCTTAACTATGGGAATAGTCTTAACCGCACAGGACATCCGAAGAAATCTAACAAAGACTCTGGTGCGTGTGGCCTTGCATCCTTCCAAGTTCCTCACGGAGTGTGCGCTGCATTTCTCGCAATCCACTCATAACATGTCAATTGGCTGGAGAGTTCTGCAACTATCTTCATGTTGTTTAGCGCTGGTCTTGGGCGATTTAATAGCAGGTGATGATGGTGTAGTCATGGCGTCGAGTCTTGAAAATGGGACGTTCTGTGACCGTTTCCCGCCAAAATCGAATACGGTGAAAATTCATAAATATGAATTAACGAAGTTAGATGGAAAACACTTTTTTCTAAAAATAAAATAAAAAACATTTTTGTAAATAAATAAAACAATGGGTATTATTTTCCCACTACGCCGTCCGCGTACCAGTTGTGGCTCAAGAAGCGCGAGTTCAAGGCCCCACGACAGTCTCCCAGTCCTACTGCCAAGCCCACCTTCCCCTCCTCCCTCGTATCCTCGAAAGATTCGTCAGCAGACTCTGCGGCGCGGCATGAACCTTCTCAAGGTGATTCCGCCAAATTCCACGCTGTTTCGAGCGT
>NW_008649006.1:373179-375014 GCF_000247585.1 Phytophthora nicotianae INRA-310 | reverse complement strand
GTGAAGCCCAATACAATTTCCTGGGCGTGGAGGTCGAAGTTGTTGTATGTGCCACCACAGCAAGAGCTCATGTCCAGAGTTTGACCCCAGTCGCCAACAGCGTAGGCCGCAACGGAGTACTTTGCTGAAGCTGGGTCCACCGACGATCCAGAATTTGACGTCTGAAGAACTCCAGATACAGCACCAGGGTTGCTATTAGAACCACCCTTGGAGCTCTTAAGCCAACAGGTTCCTCCGTTGTAGTTTGTCCAGGTAAACGCACGACAACCGTTCGTCTTGGAGCATATCGAGCAGCACCCGTTCACTGAGGCACTGTGAGCGTTGCCAACGTCAGCACCTTGATAGTCGATATTGGTTTCCAGAGACGAGCAAGTCGCTGTCGATGCCGGAGTCGACGATTGAAGAACCCCCGATACGGCGCCATTGTTAACTTTAGTGGGGCCCTTGGACTTCTTGAGCCAGCAGGTACCACCGTTATAGTTCGTCCAAGTAAACGCGCCACACTCATTAGTCTTGGAGCAGATCGAGCAGCATCCGTTCACCGATGCACTGCGAGCGCTGCCAATATCGAGACCTTGGTAGTCGATGTTGCTTTCTAGAGACGAGCAGGTCGCTGCCGCGCAAGTCGAGACTCCGACAATAGCGAGCAGCACGCCTGCGTTGACTAGGTTTTTACGGTCTAGCATTCTACCAGCGATGTTCCAGCCCCGCAGCGAAGTTGAAATGAAACGGTGGAAACCAAACGTAGCGTTTCGAGGGTTTTGTTTTTACTGCTTAGATTGAATATTGATACCGAACAAGGATCCAGTTAATGTTGGACAATACGGATGGGGCAAGGAGGCAGTTTTAATCTACATGTAATACGAAGTGTGTAATCTTCAATAAAAAAAAATGCGTAAATTTAGCGTGCAAAATATAATGTACTGTGAATTAGGCGCATTACGAGAGAGTACGATGAAACAACTTAACAGTAAAATGGACAGGCATTTGATTTTCATGTGGATATGCGCCACCAATCTCCACTGAAATCATTGATTTTGACCTCGTTTGACTGTCTTTCTATGATCACAATTTGTATCGAGTTTCAAACTAGAGAGTATTATTAAAGGACTTTACATAAACCAAGTCTACCAGTCCGGTGGGATTGAATCCTATCAAGGACGCTGAAATATCACTATATACCAGCTCATCATAGACATCTGTAGAGACACTGTATGCCAGACGTGATAGTCCAAGACTTCGTGAGGTTTTACATATAGATCGAAAGCTAGACAGGTAGATCCAGCAGGAACCAATAGAACCAGAATGGTATACATGCAGTTCATTTCTGCGGCCATCATTTTATGTGTGGCACCGTATGCTTTTACAGTCATCTGCTAGGAAGTAAAGTTAGAAACCAGCCGTGAACTACATATATCGGTAGCATGAGGGCAGAGATGATAATACATGTACCGAATGCTTTAAGTACGTAGGTTATTTAAGCAAGTGTTGCGATTGCTGTTGCGTGCAGCCACATTTTGTGCTCTTCCCCAACATACGAATATTGCTCACCCAAATGGGCTAATAGTGCGATAAGCAAACATCAAGGATATCGAATTGATACTCCCGGTGAGTTCATGAGAATTCAGTTATCGTGATGTCATTGATTCCATTGATGATAGATGTATTTTCATGTCTGAGTGAAGGAAGATATTCCAATGAATACCTCAAATTAGGCTTGCCTTGTCCTTACCTACACGGTACGTTACCCATGTTTCACGTTACATGTACATCGTTCCTTCTGGCGCAGAAACCTGCACCCTGGTCATTCGTTACCTTTTTGTGATGCTATTATA
>NW_008649006.1:368948-370884 GCF_000247585.1 Phytophthora nicotianae INRA-310 | reverse complement strand
GCTCTGTAAAATAATGACATGAACGCATCCGTTTGTGGACGACCACTTCTACGTGCATCGTATCGAGGACCCGGCCACGGGTGTTAGCATTGACATCTTCAATGTGGAAACCAATGATGCTGATGTTCACGGAGCCCACCTCATCTGCTGTCAGTGTTACGGCTACTCTAACGGTGACAGTAAGGGTTGCAACAGCGTCGTTCGAGGAGACGATTACTGCTGTGGAGGAGATACGGCCATGTATGATGCCTGCTACGATAAGTTCGCAAAGTGGGGACAAAATTCGCGTAAGCAACTAGCAGAGAAGGTGAAGCAGTCGAACGCGACGTGGAAGATTGTCAACAGCCACTATGGACCGTATGACCACTACGCCGAGGCCGGAATGAACAAGTGGTTTGACGTTCTACGGGACTCTGGCATTCAGGCATTCCTCTATGGCCACACTCACGGTGAAAAACACGATTACTCGGAATCCCTGGGTATTCACTTTGTGGAGAATGGTGCTGGGGGTGGTATCCAGAAAGAGTCTGCGAGTGGCCTTCCGCCATTTGCGACCAATTACGTGAAGAATAAGTGGTCGTACACGGGCGATGAGTACGGGTTTTTCTCGTTGGAAGCTTCGAAAGAGTGGCTCAAGCTGCAATACCATACGACTGACAACAAGTGGACCTTCACGGAGAAGTTCGCTAACACGACAATCGGTGGAGTGGCGACCAAGCACTGTTGGTACATTCCCGCCGATGGCACAGAAGGCAAAGCGTGCTAATGGTTTGTATGTGTATCAGCACTTTCAGATGCATTTACAACTGCGTAATTGATTGTTAATTACTGCAGGTTGCAGATTTCTACGTTTTTTATGTTCGCATTAGTTCCCATTATCTAACACCTTCGCATCCGATAAGAAAAACATGTATGCAAGCGGAGCGTGAGGGTATACATCCCTAGCACGCCTTGCCCTCTGAGCCATCAGCCGGAATGTACCAGCAGTGCTTGGTCGCTACACCGCCAATCGTCGTGTCCTCCCATTTCTCGGTGAACTTCCACTTGTTGTCCGATGTGTGATATTGAAGCTTCATCCAATCCTTCGACGCCTGCAGCGAGAAGAAACCGTACTCACCAATAGTGTACGACCATTCGTTCTTCACAAGACCGGCTGCATAAGGCTGAATAGTACTCACTTTGCCAGATTGTCGGCCACCACCAGCACCATTTTCGACGAAGTGGACCCCAATAGACTTTGCATAGTCGTGCTTCTCAGCATGAGTGTGGCCGTGTAGAAAGGCTCGAACGCCAGAGTTTTTCAGAGTATCAAACCACTTTTTCATACCAGGCTCAGCGTAGTGATCGTAGGGACTGTAATGGCTGTTAACGATCTTCCACGTTGCGTCAGATTTGGCTGCCAGCTTTGCCAGTTGAGCGCGCGATTCATTGCCCCATTCGGCAAATTTGGCTTTACACGTGTCGAACATGGCCTTATCGCCAGCAAAGCAGGTACATCCCGCGGGATGGCTCCGAGGGTAAGGCGTGCTAATGACCAACTTCGGTATGGCGTTGGATTTAGAAATAGCAACAAAACGATTCTAGTGTTGTTCGGCGCTCCCTCACCAAGAAGTAATGTTGGTCAAGCAGTTTTTAATAATGCTGACTGTTATTGTTCTAGTCTTAACGATTATGGTCTTACTTGGCTAGCCGCGGGCCTTCAGCCCTAGCTTAGTTTCTGCGTTGCGTGCCTTCGCGTGTAAGCAATACTGAAAAAGTGTTGGGTGGAAACTAGCATAAATATGCGTGATAAGCCATCAAAATCTAGCTATCGGCCTTAAACAAGGGAACTTGTTAATACACGAATTGCAGCCGATGGCATTAATCGTCTAAAACTTGTAAGATATAAAAAAAAAAAAAACATGATAATACATGTACCGAATGCTTTAAGTACGTA
>NW_008649006.1:364645-366712 GCF_000247585.1 Phytophthora nicotianae INRA-310 | reverse complement strand
TTTGTTTGAAGACGTTCACTAAAAGTGGATCGCTGAGATCGCACACTTTTCGGGGATGCAACAAGAAGCGTAAGGCAGATTAAGAAGCATTCCATGATAATTTTCAATGAAGAATGGGCGCTTTGTTGAATTCAAATGATAGTAATTTACAAAGTTAAACTAACAAACGCTTTACTATTTAACTCCATCTTGCATATCCCCAGAATCGCGGAGGCACATTACTCGTATGGAAAACCGAGGGGTCCTGTACATCCGCCGCAGGTAGAGTTGATACAGGATTAAGAACAGACACTGTTGTCCCTGCGTTTTGATACCGATCAAGACTTGATGCTGGGGGTGTGGCAGGGTTGTTAAGGTCTACCCTCTCGAAAAATACTGGATCTCTTCGTGTGTTGTAAGGAAGAGTGCAGATTCTCCTAGACCGACGTCGTAGACGCCTACTCATTGATTCTTCTTCGTTGAACGCTGGCTCTTGAATTCGATGTTGAAAGGTAGTAGCTTGCTCACGATTAATCAATCCACCAGTGCAAATCGAAATCACTAGGTCGTAGAATTCGTTCTCCATTAGACTCGGTGATCGCCATGAGTTCATGAATGCCTCTGTCGATGATTCAACAGCTCTGTAAAATAATGACATGAACGCATCCGTTTGCCAAGTGTTCTCGTACTTAGATTGTCCTGGAGCTGGGTTTTGAACAGCTACTTGCCCCAAAACCTGGCGGGTTTTGCTGATGACGTTCTTGTTCATATGCCACCTACATATCATTGCAGGTACGCCAGGGAACACAGTACTGACAGCGTTCATCGCTGCCAATTCTCTGTCTGTTATAAACACACTTGGATAACCGACACCTTTTTCCGACAGGAAAGAAAACAGCGTGTTCATAGCCCAGGTATAGTCTTCTCTCTTCCTCGCGGTAGCCAGCATTGTGCAACAGGTAGCACCGTGTTAAATCCAGTCATAGTGATGATGTTCAACAAAGGAAGCTTGTATTTGTTGGTTTTGTATGTACAATCCATTCCAGCGACATCACAGTGAAGTCGGTACTGTTCCAGCGTACCCGGATGAGCCCAGAACAAATAAAGGACCCTTTGTGTTTCCAAATCCAACTCATATCGATAGTAAAATCCATCAGACTCCAGCCGATTAAACACAGCTTCCATAACGGTCTTGGTGGCGAGTTCATGGCGACGAGAATTGCTTCTCATGTTTGCGATATCTTGTGGAATAACAAAAGAATCAGGGTCTGCGTCAATCAAGCTGGCATGCACCCTTGCAGTTGTAGACCCAACAGCAGTTTGAGAACCGATGATATCTTGTAGCGAAGCTGTCGGTAGCGCACTAGTAGAAGCTGCTGCCCGTTGACGATGACCTGGATGAACTCTGGCGTCTTCTGACGGTGGATGGTTGTGAAGACGACTTCCGTTTCTCGTGTGTACAATCTTCCATTCCCCAGTAGGATCAGACTTGTCCACGACTTGGAGTATTATCTTCATCGGACAACCAATACGCATGGAACCTCGCATGGGGCGCTTCCGGTCTTCATCTTTAAGATGCTGCGTACACTTTGGCTTGCCACCTCGATCACAATCGAAACCACGTTTCCAAATTGCATCCCCTGCCATCGCTGAAGTAAAGGCACGCCTCTTGGTCACATTAAAACCATGATTCTTGGTCCAGTCATGCAGAGCTGCGATGGCGGCATCCTCTGATGAGTGGAAAGAACGTGGAAAAGCCAGAATATTACTTCGCGGAACGTCGAGGTATCTTCGAGCATCTAACAGCAAAGGACAACTGCGTCGTACGTAACTTGTCTTTATAAACAAACGAAGTTCCTTATCAAGAATTCACTTGTTGGGTACTGCCGTGCATACCACAGCAGGTATGGAACAGCATTAAACTATAAACCGTGGCTCTCCTCAGATTATTCATGGGCAAAGTGGTCAGGTCAACTTCGTGTTGATAAGAGCTACTTTAACAATTCGTATAACAAGTAGCCCAAGACAACCACCAGCCAACGTTTCTATTAGGCGCAGCCTATTGTGAATTCCGTCCAAATTTGCCGA
>NW_008649006.1:362337-364545 GCF_000247585.1 Phytophthora nicotianae INRA-310 | reverse complement strand
ACAGGCCATGGGTGATCAAGCATGCTGTCTTCTATAATCTACTTACTATGTAGTATAAATGCGAAAAGTCTCAAAATAAATTAAAATGGAAATACGCGTTTCATTGTCAATACCCGGTATATTATTATTAATGAATATTTACTAAAACTCATTTATCAGGAGTCATCTACAGCATTAAAAACAAGACCACAAGTACATGTCGTAAGCCTTACGACTCGTAAGGGCACCACAAACACTTCCGTTCAGTATATCAACCTTCAGAAAAGAACCAAAAAGCCCAACTTCAAACCATTTGTTGGGATCCTAGTCATGCTCATAAAGTCACACTCAAAACCTTTTCGATTGATTCAGCGGATTGGCAAATTGCCTTTTGGTGGAAATGTAGCTAGCACATATACAGCTAGTGGATACGCTACTTGATAAGACAAAGTTATCCAGAAACCAGAGTTCCAAGCTTACTTGGTGGTGGAGTTCGTTGTCAGTGGGATGCATTCTTTGTACACCTGCCACGAATACGAATTCTTGAGGAAGCGCACACCGAGCCAGTACCAGTAGAGAACACAGTTTCCCTTGCACGGCGAATAGTCGATTGGATATTCTTTGCCTGGCAGTGATACGTGGCAGTTGTCGGCTTGGTACACCTGCGTATCAGCGACCCACATTTCGCATGGCCCCTCATGGGTATATCCGGTAGAGCGCATGATGCCTCCAGCCGGAATTGGCTGTGGCGTACCTTTGGGGTTGGTCCAACCACACGAGAAGTCCGCTCCTTCGGTAACAGTGTACTTGGCATGTTCCATAAAGTCACGGAGTGTTTTGTAGCCGTTCTGGATGCGCCACGACTTAAAGTCTTCTTGCGTCTTGAATCCCTGGCTTTCAAGGAACGCAAGAGGGTTGTGTTGGGTATCCCTGTTGTCCGTTATCCACTGCGGTGCTGGATGCAGCACAACTTGGTGAGCCTCAGTGAGAGGCCACGCCAAAGCTGCGGCGGATAGACCGCAAAGCTTGATAAAAGTTAACGGACCCATTGAAAGGTTGTGGGTGAAAGTGGAGGGTATGCAGCGATCGGGAAAACTGGAACTGAACCTCAGCAACGTCGCTGAATTAAGCTGGTGCATGCTTCTCGTGAAGATCAATATGAACGCTAGATAAAACAGAATTTGGTGGAACATTGACATTGTATATTGATGAAAAATGTTGATGTGGTAGATATGTCTGCATCAACATCAAATAATTGTTACGCTCTCGTCAAGTCGCGAATTCTTTTACATGCACTTCGAAGTATTCATCGCACGGAGAAGGAAGCAATTTGCTTCACACGTAAACTCTTGCATGGTGATGCAGCCACCAGGCTCTATACAAACAAGCGATCGCCTTGAAATCGTGCTAGATCATGTAGTGTACCGCAGACTTCTGCGTGTTTGTAACCTACCACAAATAATATACTACTTCAAAGTACTACTTTAGTGTCGCTGTATAATAGATTTTGAATCGGTAGAGCACATCAGACCGTTGTTATCCGTTATCGTACTTCTCCATTTCACACGAATATGCAGTAAAAATTTGAACTGCACTATCTTGAGAACGCGGTGTCCGATTCTGGAGCCGAGGGCAGCATACGAAAGCTCATGATGCGAGCTTCTCGCTCACTTTTTAGAGGGCAACAGCGCTTATTCCTAGGGAGATCTGGAGATATTTGCATGACCATTCATCAGGAGTGTTTGCATTTTCCTCTGTAATTCATGTTACTGGAGAGGGAATTTTTTTTTTTTTAATGTGTTCACACGAACATGCAGAAGATGGTCAAAATTTACTCGATGTAGTCCACACATCGGCCTCTCATTGGTCGACTTTCCCGAATGCACGTTTTTGGCCAATGAAATTACTTTCTCAGTGGTTTAATGTGCGCAGCTGTACCAATCAAAAACGCAACTGAACAGCTATCTCACAATTTTTTTTGAATTCAGCAGATCAATGTGGAATGGAGAAGTTGTTGCTTCGCAAGATCAAGCACTACGAAAAAAAATACGTACTGTAAGTAAGTAAATGCAGACGAATTGGTGTTGAGATCCAAGTGAGGGTTATTTGTGGTTACCATACATCTAAAACCTCCTCATTCTACAGGTTTATCGTTGTCATACCGACGAAGCAAAGCCACGCAATTAGCAACCCTTGCCTTCCGTGCCGTCAGACGGAATGTACCAGCAG
>NW_008649006.1:357468-359463 GCF_000247585.1 Phytophthora nicotianae INRA-310 | reverse complement strand
CTGGCCACGACATCTTCGGCGTTAATATCGTAGTTGTTGAACGTGTTGGAACGCGAGCAGCACGAGCCCTTGTACGTGGTAGTACCCCAGTCACCAATAGCGAAGGCCGACAGCGAGTACTGAGCGTTGGCCGGGTCGACGGACGAAGGCGACGTGGGAGTCGACGGCTGGGTGGACTTCTGCACGGTACTGGAGATGGAACCAGGACTGGCCTTGCCAGTGCCCTTGGAGCTCTTCAGCCAACAGGTACCGCCGTTGTAGTTGGTCCATGTAAAGGCACCACAGGCGTTGTTGTTGGAGCAGATATTGCAGCACCCGCTGGCCGACGAGCTGCGAGCGCTGCCGACGTCAGAGCCACTGTAGTCGACGTTGTTCTCCAGAGACGGACAGGTGGCGGACGAGGACGTCGACGACGCCTGGACAACGCCGGACACAGCACCGCTGCTGGCCTTAGCCGTGCCCTTAGACTTCTTGAGCCAACAGGTACCGCCGTTGTAGTTCGTCCACGTGAATGCGCCACATCCGTTCGTCTTGGAACAGATCGAGCAGCATCCGTTGGCCGAAGAACTGGCAGCGCTGCCAACGTCAGCACCGCTGTAGTCGACGTTGTTTTCAATAGTCTGGCAAGTTCCCGAAGCCGAAGATGTCTGCAGGACAGCCGACACAGCACCGTTGCTGGACTTAGCCGTGCCCTTGGACTGCTTCAACCAACAAGTACCGCCGTTGTAGTTCGTCCACGTGAATGCGCCACATCCGTTCGTGCTGGAACAAATCGAGCAGCATCCGTTGGCCGAAGAACTGCGAGCGCTGCCAACGTCAGCACCGCTGTAGTCGACGTTGTTTTCGATGGACGGACAGGTACCCGCGGCCTCCGTGACAGCGGCTAGGACACCGACGGCGAGGATGAGAAGCTTGGCGCCAAGCATATTTGCACGCTCTGGTTAGACCTTTGCAAGCAAATTGATGAATGAGGGATTTCTAAGGCCCAGTGCACAGCTCAGGACCACCAGGACGAAGTCGGGAGAGACCTTCAGGGCATCTGGCACAATGCAACGTTCCCATATGTTGAATTTTAGCCTTTTGGTGTCCGTCGGTAAGGCTTCAACAATCGTTACTCACGGACTTTGCATGCCGATTGTGGGGATTTGAGGATCGGGAGCCACATCTAAAGCCGCTTGCGCTAAAAAAATGGCAATTCTAACGGTCTGAATTATTTTCATGCTCTTGTTTGTTATGAGAGCTTCAAGTTACCTACTTGTCCCACAATGCATTATATCGACATTGACTGTCTCCAGTGCCTAATGTCGTCCCTCGTGACCAAGATGACAGCAATACTTGCAATGTCAACTGAGAGCGGTCGTTTAGTCAAAACGAATAAACTTCTGGCCTAATAAGTTTCAAAATCCGTGATTTCTTAAAAATGGCATTTGGATCGCTCTATAAAGTGGCATCATCCATTATGAACGGCTGCTCTGCCGATCCCCAGCGTTGCAAGCAGCGTCTTCAACCAAGAATGAGGACAGCATAGCATATGGGGTCGTCGCCAGCGCGAAGAAAACCGGACAGATCTCCACATGAGCCGTGACGCCTTTGTGACGGCACGACCCAAAGCAATTGTGCTCACATGCAATACTGCACCTTGTCCGAGCGTACAGTAGCAATGCATAACCTTGTTTGGTCACCTTGAGCCAGCGCGACCAGCCGACAGCTCTGGACTCGAGCAAACCACAAGGGGCTTTTTGTGAAGCCTTATTCGGGACGTGGCATCACGTCGGGACCGGATACTGGCAATCACAAATAACGACGAGTGGATATTCAGCGACCGTGTCATTCGTAAGAAGTGTGGTGGAACGCATTGACGCTGGCGCAGAGATCACGACGCAAATAATATGGGTGCGAAAGAAGATTTATTTAATTTGAAGTAGTTTGTCTCAACAAACTAGGATTGATACCTTGGCCGCCTGTCCCTCAGATAAGGTCGAAAAGTTTGATGAA
>NW_008649006.1:337360-354703 GCF_000247585.1 Phytophthora nicotianae INRA-310 | reverse complement strand
GCTGATCAATCATTTACTAGTACCCAGTTTCCAAAAACACTTGAAAATGTTTGGGAAACAAGTACCCAGCCACTGCGTGCTCCTGTCAATACGGCGTAGGTTACAATGCACTGGAATGTCTGTCAATACGGCATAGGTTACGATGTACTGGAAGGTGGTTTGGTTGTGCTGTCGGGTCCTTGGCTTGCATAATTTACTAGCGGATATTCAATGGATTGAGTTTCGGCAGCGTCTGCGCGATTGACTTCTGTGAATTTCGGTGCCAGTAGCAGCAAACATGTCCGCTTGTGAGCAAAAGAATCGCAATTTCACTTTGCACGGCTCTTTCGACGCTCGGCTCAATATTTCATTTGCAATTTGCGACGCAAATAGGCGACATTGTCGTCAACAACTTGTTCACAACAAGTCTCTGCGGGAAAGATTGCAATGTGCCTCCTGTAGGGGCCCTTCCAGGGCAGGCACGTAACGTCGGCATCTAAATGCCATGCATAATGAACGATATTGACGTCGTCATGACGACCAGCGGCGCGGCAAGACAATGCACTAACTTCACTGATTAATTCATGTATTGTGAATATACTCACATGTAAAAAAAACTACGTACATGTATGAAAAGTCGTCCAAACTTGTACTGATTTTTTTGAAAGGAAGCACTTTAGTGCAGTAAGGGACAGTCCAACAAGGATTAATTCGGTGGGATGGCCATCCCAGTATACAGATACAGGTACCAGTACGTCACAGCGATAACCTGGCAAGCGAAATTGTCCTGAAAAAGTTGTCGCTTGTTAGCCAGGATAACTGTAGTCGGGCGATTCGAATTGTTGGATGTAGTATCCCGTATCTTTAACAGTTGCAAACAAAAGAGCTACGAGCGTATACTACACGAAGGTTGGTAGATACTGTCTGAAATGATAAGTGAATTGTGCATCAGTAAAGCGAAATGGTGCCACCCCGCTTCTTGTTGAGACGAAGGAAACAGGAACATGCGCCGAGAAGAAATCCAAAAGAGAAGTGCTTAAGTACCTACATGTACAAGTACGCGTTGGTAGCTGTTACCGCAAATAAAACGTGATAGGAAAATTACCACCATAAAAATATCAATTCTATGAATCTCTCGCATTATGAGGTCTATTGCAGCGCCTAATATCATCAAACACCCAGCTCGACTTCGCCCTTCGTCAACAGCTTCGACAGCGCCGTCTTCTTCGCACTCCGCTTGGCACGACGATCCTGTTTCAGCTTCTCACGGTTCGCGCGCATCGTCTCCTTGTCCACCTTCTTCTTCTTGCCACCACGTACTGGGCCAGATTCGTCGTCCGAGACCCCGTCAAACGCAGCTCCCATATCGATCTTCTCCGTCTTGATCTTCTTAACCGGACGCCGTACTTCCTCCTGCACTTCGTATTCCTCCTTTGCCAGCACCTGTACCTGTTGACGCTCCTGCTTCTGACTACTCGGCTGCACCTTGGCTTTCCACTCAAACTTCTTCGGTCCACTCTGCTGCTTCATCTGTTTCGGCTCAGACTTTGGCTTCTGCTGCGTCACTGGCTTCTGACTCGCCATAAAGTTGTTCACATGCGCCGCCAGCCCCGCAGCAGCAGGTTGTGGCTTCTTCTGCTTCACACTCTCCACCTCCTCTTCACTCTCCGTCTCTTCGGGTCGTTTCCGTTTCTTTCCTGCCTCGCTCTTCTCGTTTACAACTTCGAACGGCTGCTTCTTCACCCTCTCGTTCTTCTTTTCGTTCTTCTGCTCTCCATTCACCAGCAACTCGTGCGCGTACAGACACTTCTTGCCTCTATGACACCGTCCGTTCTGGAAACTGTAGCACACGCGCTTCTCCACTGGTTTCGCCTCACTCTTGACGTTCTCCTTCTTCTCATCATCTTCTCCTTCCTCCGTTTTCTGCGGGTGCGAGAATTTGCACTTATCTCCACGTTTACATTCTCCAGTTTGCACAAATTCGAAGCAGTTGCCGAACTCGCCGTCCTTAATATCGTGCGAGAACGGACAGTTATCGCCTTTGGTGCATTTGCCCTTGCGCAGCAGCCAGCACGGTCGCTGACTCGCGTCGGGCGCCTCCTTCTTCTGTGCCTGGAACTGGTCCTTGGGCACCAGCTGTCGCACGTTCAGTGTGCGGCCCTGGATCACCTTCTTGTTCATTCCTTTGATGGCAGCGCGCATGGCCGAACCAGCCGTGAACGTCACGAAGCCGAAGCCGCGCGACGAGTTGGAGGCTGCATCCAGCACCACTTTGGCCTCGGCCACGGCGCCGAACTCGCTGAAGAGCTCAGACAGCTGCGCGTCATCCAGCGTCTTGGGGATGCCCACCACGATGATCTTCTGGCTGTCGTTCGAGCGCATAGCTGCACGGAGCTTGTCGAAGACTGCGATGCAATTGCTGGTTGCGGCGCGATCTCTATTGATTGCCATACAAAATAAAACACTTTCTTAAATCTGAAAGCGCTTTCTTAAGATGGAAAACACTTTCTTGAGCCCTACAAATTCTAAGTATTGGTCAAACGGGGTTTCTACTTAAAAAAGCTCCTTTGTAAGTGTTAATTTGCGCTACCTTAGGTCGATCGCAAAGTAACGCGGGTCGATGTATGGGATTTTATAAAAGAAGCCTACTGAAACCAAGATGCGGGTTCCCGGAAAAAAATAGTCCAGAGAGATAAGCTTTTTGCGGTGTTGAAACAGCGAAACAAAATCGTTAAAACATTCTTACGATTTTTTTTTCCAATTTTGAATTTAGCCGAATACGAATATTCGCGAAATACATCTGTTTATGTGGTTCAGACATGGTGCGACCTTCGTGCGACCTCTGCAACCTTTACCGTACACGTGGCACTCCAGCCATTTTTATTCATTGTATTCAAAAATCGTCAGTAGATCGTTGACATCATGGGGCGGACAGTGCTGTACGCGTCGAGTCCGCGGGACTCGAGCATCCTCAACCTGCTCATCTGCATCGGCGGCATCTACACGTGCTACCTCAGCTATGGCATCTTCCAGGAGAAAATGTACGCAATCTACAGTTCCACCATCCAATACTCCTCAAACTTACACATGTGTGTCATCATTTTGTTGCCAGCTTCACGTACCGTTCTCCAAGTGGCGACAAGTTCACGTCTACACTCTTCATGCTCTTCGTACAGTGCGTCACCAACTCGCTGGTAGCCTACGCCGCCACGTTTGTGTGGAAACCGGAACGTGCGCGCATGCCGTTGGCCCCGTTCGCCACGACTGCGGCCGCCTACCTTGGCGCTATGTTGTGCAGTAACGAGGCTCTGAAACACGTGAGTTTCCCCACTCAAGCGCTCGGCAAGTCGTGCAAGATGATCCCCGTTATGCTCATGGGTGTACTCATTCGTCGCAAGAAGTACACGCTGCGTGACTACATTTGCGTGCTGGTCATCACTACAGGCATCGCAGTGTTTCAATTGGGCAAGGGCTCGGCCAAGCACGCCGAGCGTGAGAACAGTACATACGGTCTTCTGCTGCTCTTCGCTTCGCTCACACTGGACGGTATTTCGGGCCCCAAGCAGGAGGAGATCGCACACCAACTGCGTCCCTCAGTGCACCAGCAGATGCTCAACACCAACATTTGGGCCGTGGTGTACACTGGTATCGGCGCTTTAGTGACGGGTCAGGCACTCGAGGGCTTTTTCTTCTGCATCGAGAACCCAGCCATCCTCAACTCGGTCTTCTACTTCTCCGTGTGCAGCGCTTTGGGCCAGAACTTCATTTATTTCACCATCCAGCAGTTCTCGGCGCTCACGTGCACAACCATCACCACTACACGCAAGTTCTTCACGATTTTGTTCTCTGTGGTCTGGTACGGGCACGAGCTCACTCTCATGTCGTGGCTTGGAGTGGCTGTCGTGTTTATCGGTCTGGGATGGGAATTGTCCAGCAAGTACCAGAAGTACCAGAAGCAGAGTGCCAAGCTTACGTAAACTTTCACAAGCAATGTGTTAGGAACCATCATAAGAACCTCACAATGCACTTAGCTGCTTGGTTTTAAATACTCTTTATCTCTATGCTGTTATGCAACTCATATATCTGTCATATCGCTAGTGAGACTTCCGGTTATTCATTGACTGGGTTCGAGCACGAGCAGGAGTGGCAGAGCGTTGACTATTGGCGGTCGCTTGGAGGTTGGAGCTGCTGGAGTTGGGCGTCAAAGGCTTCGAATGGCGTCGTACAGTCCCCAAGTCCAGATGCATGAGGCCTGTGTCGGTGTTCATCATATCCAGCAGCAAATTCTTAAGGTCTTCACCGAGAACGCCGAGGTCGTACTCTCCGTCTTCATTGTCGAGCCACCTTGTAACCTCCTTACGTAGTGAGGCGAGGAGATTGGGATAGTGTTTAGCTGCCATCTTGCGGAAGCGCTCTTCTTCTAGGAGTCTGAGGGAGTTGCCAAATAGACGCTCCTTCTGACTGGCGCTGGTCTCAAACTCCGCGATCTTGGCCTTGAATTCGTTGATTTTGTTAAAGATCTTCATGATTTTCTGCAGAGATCGCAGTCGATTCTGTGTGCTTGTCACTGTGCGTTTAACTTCGTCCATGTCTGCAATTGAGTCGCGAAGTTTCTGCAATTGGAGCTCCCCGAACGACACGGAGTAGACCCAATGGAACGTCTTGAACGCAGGGTCGAGTCTGGACAGGAACGAGTCATTGCAGCTTGTCGGGACTGGCGGGGTCTCTTTCTCCTCATCCTTCAATGCATTCTCACAAGATGAAAGCACCGCGTACTTATCTAGAATAGCACGACGCGCCTCCTGTCCTTCGTCGTTTGAGCCCAAGAAGAAACTCACGCGTTGCTCCTCAGTGTCGATGTCAAAGGCTGCAAAGTCGTCGTTCATCGAGTAGAACAAACTGCGCAGCAAACGTTCCACAGGCTTACTTAGACTAACCAACATGTCTTTGCCAACAGCAAGAGTGTCCATAAAGCTCCCATTACGTTGCAGAACTTCCGGAATCGGAGGAAGCGAGAACGCGCAATGTTGTGTTGAAGCTTCATTCACGTCACCAACACTTACGTCCTGTGTCAACATCGTCGCTTCTTCTCGAGTTCTATGAAGAAACTCGATCGCGTTCGACCGTCCTGCTTGGATCTCTTCAAATCCTCTCAACACCTTAGCGAGAGTCTCCAGTCCTTTCTTACTGACATCAAGCTGGCCTCCTGTCTGAAGAATCCAAGCACAAAGCTCCCCAAACACGTCCGTTCCGTTGGCATCCACCTCAGCCTCCTCGGCTTCGCGTAACGTAGCGATCACAGACACGACATCGTCGTGAGATAACTGCGTGTTCCTAGCCACGGTCCTGACAGCTTCCAACGCCTGTTCCAGCTCTGCGATCCGCTTGGTCTTCTCTTTCAGCAACGCGTTAAGCACAAGTTCATCCCGCTGCACAGAGGAGCTGGAAATGCTGTCTCCATCGCCTAAACGATCCAAAACTTGGTCAAGCGTGTCTGCATCGTCCTTATTCTTCTGAAAACGTTTCCATACAACCAGTTCTGCATCCGATAAATGTTCATAGTCCGCGTTGAAGTGACCAACTTCGTCTCGAGAAACATGGTAGAAATCCTCAATTGATCTGACTTGGAGACCAGCTGCTAGCTCTCGAATTCCTTCGGAGACTCGAATACGAGCATTCATCCGTTGCCATAGATCACCCGACAGACGCTTCTGTAGCGTTAATAAATACTTCTCTTGCTCCAGCAGCGTTGATCCTGCTATGGATGGTAGTGACTGCATATCCACGCGGTCGACCACACGAAGGACGGATTCCATCCGACTGACAACACGGTAAGTGTCGTCGATACGAGCTTGAAGCTTCTCTCGCGCAGCTTCGAGTCCTTCGAGCTCTTCGGAACACTTTCGTACTAAGAGTTCGTTGATGTCCTGGAACTTGGTGGCCTGGTCTTCTTCGTTAAGGCCCAATTCTTTCCAAATCTCCTGGCATCTCTGAAAGCACAGAAACCCCCAGTTAAACGGATTAAAAACACAAGAAGACGGTAAGATAGGAACGTACGTTCATCAAGCGGAAGGATTCCTCCTTCATCTCCATGCTCTTCGCAGACGATTGGAAGCGTTCCAACTCTGCGCGCATTGCCGCCATTTGACCCTCCTGTTCCGCCAATTGACCGACAAGCATCCTTTCTCGCTCTTCCAGGGCTGCTACATTGCTGACTACCTCTGCTTTTTGAGGATGCTTATTTGACCCGATAGCGTCGTTAAAACTCGTCACCATCTGCATCGCGCACTGTACGTCCTTTGTGTACTTCTCTTCGAGCGTCTCCACCTTCTTGTCCATATCACTCTTCATCTTTGCAAGGTTTTGGTTCAGAGCTTCCTCGGCTTCTCGCTGCTTCCTCAACTCCTCTTCTTCATCACATGCCATGTACATTCTCCATTGCGAATAATTCTCCACGATAAGGCGTTTTATCACGTCCTTCGCCACATCTAGAGACTTGATCGAGTCCAATATCTCCATCATGGAGGCTCGTTGATCGCGCTTGGCACGCATCGCATCACGAAGCTGAGAGATGCTGTCCTCACAGTCTCTCAGATCTTGTTCATTCTTCTCCATGAACTCTTGCTCCGTCATCTCTCCACGCTTACACGCCATCAGCCCACTCGTGATGTTCCGGAACAACTGCGCTCGTTTACGTAGCTCCTTGTTCATCGATGCCTCAAGAGCTTCTTTGTCAAATGCGATCTACAATGTATCACGCATTCATCACTAGTTAGTCAATACGACAATTGTAAAACACCTGGAAGGAGGACAGCGACATACCTTAAGCTGATCCTGAATCATCGCTAGAATCTCACGTGCTTGCAACGAAGACAACTCTTCTTTCAAGAACAGAGGCGTCATCAACGATATTGCTGCGTCATCTTCGTCAATAAAGGCGGCCATCTCTTTCTCTTCATCCTTGAGGAACTCTGAAATATCGTCTAAATCGTAGCCGTCAAAGCGGACCTGCAAGAAAAGAGAAATCCATCAGCTGGGATGCTCGAAAAGGATACCACATGCTGACAATACCTTAATTTCGGTCCTGCGAGTCAACACGTTTAGTCCGTTTGTGGTTGCTTCTTCTGGAGTCTCCCTCATTCGCTCAATCTGGGTTTGTTTCAGCTTCCACTCATTCTGGCAACGCGTAATTTCCGCCTCCAATTCAGACATCAACGTCACTTTCTTGCGCTGCATGTCCTCCATCTCGATATCCATCAGCTCCAACTTCTCTACTGCTGCTTCCAAATTGCGTTCGACCGTTGTTATTCCACTTGAAACTTGGCTCGATGCACCTGACGACAGCCACGTTCGCATCCTCTCTATCATACTCGACAGTCCAGTGCGTAACAGCTCTTGCCGGTGATACCGCGTCTCCAAGTTGGCGATTTTGGCACTGACCGATTCTTTCTGGCGCCTTTCAACGTGTTGAATTTCTTGCATTTCGAACGCAGCATTCATGATCTCCAACGTGCGACACAGCTTGCTCAGTGGATATGGCCTCTCGAAGGCTCCGTCCGTATCAAGTCTTTGCTCCTCCATAATAGCCACCGATGAGCTGCTGTCACTGATAAAGTCCAAAGTATCATCTTGTGGCTGCATGTTATCGACTTTTTCTTCATTCGAACTCGCCAGCGATGCAGGGCGTCGGCATCCGCCATTCGGTACCAGTTCATGCAGATAAGTGGTAAGGCCACCCACCAGACGCCGCGTCTCGAACAAACGCTCGTCGCTCGAGGACTCCAAATCTGCTGACGCCGAGACCTGCTCGATGCTGTTCAGAAACGCTAACACCTTTGGGTTCGTCATGCATGTTTCCACTATATGATCCACGTCACCGTCTTCAGCCAAAATCGCCTTGACGAGTTCGCGACAGAGCAGCTGGTTGAAAGCCTTTAAGCTCACCAATTCGGCCGAGCGACTGTCAATGTTCTTTACGGCCTTGTTCTGGATGTTCTTAGCTCTGTTGGCGTATTGAAGCGTATTTAACGTCTCGTTCGCGTTCGAATCTGCTGGAGATACACACGCACTGTACACAGCGTCAGCGATAGCCATTACCCACTCTATCAGCCTTTTACTTACATGAAGAGTGTCCTGCTGTTACCGCCGAGTGCATCTTGCAGCAATCGAGTTAGCTTGGAAGACCTGTAGGGAACATGCCCATGTGAAGCTGCTCGACGCTTCTCATCGCCCAGTGCGTTGATGACATTGCCTAGAGCAAACAGACCCACGTTGATCTGAATACCCTCCTTCATCCGCTCACCTTCTGCGTGCGTCTTTTTCAACCGTTCACTGCCTGCTAGATCCACAAACGTAAGCTTTGACACAATCACTGCGTCGGATTCTGTAGACTCAAGACCCAAGTCTTCACCAGTCGACCCAACCGCAGTCTTGATCATGTGTTTCCTCACACTCTCCATATTCTGGTTGTTAGACACAGAAGAGCTCGTCCTGGACTCCTGCTCGGACACTCTCTGGACGATCTTGACAGTGTACACAGCGTGCGAGCGACTCGATCGCTCATTCATCTGAGTACTGGCCGTGATTCGCTGCATCGATCCTCTCCGCATCTGTTCCATGGCTTCCTGTCTATTAGACACTCGCACTTCTGTCAGTCCTTGCACCCACACACCGTTCTTCTTGTTCTCTCTCAACTGCAGTGGATCCGAGCGTCGATTTGATCCAGAATCCAGTAAATCGTGAATATCTTCTCCATAAATCTCGAGAAACGACACCGACAGCTGAAATTTGCTTCCCGAATCGTTGAGTTTTGCGAATAACTGATGGAGAAACCTGGGGATCAGGCCTTCGTCGCTGTCCACAGTGTCTACAGACTCCTCATCGCTGTCACCAGTTGACGGAGATCTGGCAAATAAATTATTGGACAGCAAAGACGTAGACGGCATGTGGTTCCCCATCGTGTGGGTCTTGCCGGACCCCGTCTGGCCGTATGCGATCACCGTGACGTTAAAACCCTGTAAAAACGACACCATCCACGGCTGCAGAGCCGCATCGTACAGCTCAGTTTGTGTGGCTGTCTGTGGGAAAACGTGGTCGAATCTGACAATGCAAAAACAAAATTTTAAGTAAAAAAAAACTGATAACCGATAAATAAAGTATTAACTTACGTAAATTTCCGCTCTCCCGTGGCTCCGTCGTGTAACTCGATGGCGTTCTCCTCCCCTCTGGACTTGCTCACACACGTGGAGGCGTTATGCGCCAGCTCGCGTGGCAGCATGGGCCGAATCCGCACAGCAACACGGACGCTGCCGTCTTTTCTGGGCTTCAGCTGCGACTCCAGCGGCTGCACGCGCGCACCCTCGGCGCTGCTGGAGGATCTGCGCTCATCTTCGTCCGAGTCGGTTGGTGTGGGGCGCTGGGACGCTGTGGTTGACGCCGGTGAAGGCTTCAGCGCGCGGCGCATGTTGTCCAGGCGTTAAGAGTGAATGTCGTAACAACGGATGAGCAGTTCAACTTCTTGTTTTCAGCCAATGATATGGCGGGAAATAATGTGATTGGTTGGTTTGAAAGATTGGGCTGATGGCGCGAAAGATTTTGCATGGCAGGGTAATGGATTCCGCTGTTGCCATGTAAATGATGCCCAGCACTCCCAGAGTCTGTGAAGGTTCGGGAGTGCAAAACTTCCAAGGATCTGTGAGGGATCCTTTGAAGTTTTGCAGGGTTTTTTTTTATTATTATTGAAGACACATGCGATGCATTCGCTTCGTTTTCAGAAATACTTCTGCGAGTATTAATACTAACGCTTAGCAATAAATAGCCAACGCACATGTCGATCCCGCTGCTCGTAATGAGCTCGTAATGTGTTCAGGATAGATCAGGCTACGAGACAACAGCTTAGTCGGCTGTTTCGCTTTATGATGGAGGAGCTCAAGATGCGGAATCTGTCAAGTGGCAAAAGCCCCGTTAAAAGTCCTAAGCGGCCTCCTCCGCCACCTTTATCTGCTCGCGTTAAAGTTGCAGTTCGAGTTCGCCCACCAGTAGCCAGTAATGGAAATGAAATACCCCAACTATGTGTATCAGAGTCAGAACCGGAGACTGGGGCCAATGCTGACAACGCGATCCAGTTCCAGCTTGACAAAACTCAAAAGTCGTTCAAATTCGACCACATTTTCTCGACCGAAGCTTCACAAGCTGGTAAGTTTAGTCACGGTCTCAGTAATCTCGATATCCTAACCAATTGCGTGGATAGATGTGTACATTGCGGCTCTGCATCCACTTCTAATGTCCTTACTGCACGGCTTCAACGTTACGGTGCTCGCATACGGTCAAACTGGGTCTGGTAAGACCTACACTATGGGAGGCGCAGAAACCTCGGCCGTAGAATGTGGCAATGACGATGGACTTATACTACGCTTCTTGCGTGATTTCTTTGCTGCGTTACGCAAGGAAGCGAGCATTAAAACGACGATCAAAATATCATTTCTGGAGATTTACTGCGACGAAATACGCGACTTGTTGGTTGAGCGAGCTCGAAGCAACTCGCAAAATGGTGGTCGACAAAACTCTGGTAAACTTACAATTCACGAAGACGACTACGATGTTTGGATCGAGGGGCTTCAGCAAATTAACGTGAAAAGTGTCAATGAAGCTCTAAATTTGTTGAAAGCAGGTCGTCAGCGGCAGACTGTTGGTGCGCACGCTCTTAACGACCAATCCAGCCGGTCACATGCAGTGTACACTCTCGAAGTTTCACGCACGTTTAACAACGAGATAAAACACTCCAAACTCACATTTGTGGATCTAGCGGGCAGCGAACGCGTCAAGAAGACACTACTAGAGGGTCACGGCATGAAGGAGGGCTCACACATCAACAGTAGGCTCTCAATTGATATGACTGGGATACTTGTGGCTTGTTTAACGTGACTTGATTGATTCAGTTGGTCTGTTAGCACTCGGGAACGTGATCAACGCGTTGGGTTCCAGAAATCGACCTTTGCAGCGTCTAAACAGCCCTGCCAATAGTCGAGGATCTGGTAGTGGCAACAGCACCCCTCGCCACATACCGTATCGGTCGTCGAAGCTTACACGACTGCTGCGTGACGCCCTCGGTGGCAACTCGGTGACACTTTTCATGTATGCAAAATTGAGAACCACTCCGTGGCTATACCTAACTGATTGTGTATCGTTCTTTCACAGTGCTTGCGTTTCACCAGAGCTCACGAATGGCAACGAAACGTTAAATACACTGCAGTATGCGAACCGAGCACGTTCGATTCAAAACAAAGCGCTGAAGAATGTGGAGGAGGCAGTCGCTGAAGATATAATTATTGATGCGGCGTCTGGTACGGAAAATGAGCGCTTAATTTATGCGTTGCAAGAGCAAGTTGCAGCGCTCAAATTGCAATTGGATCATGCTCTTGCAGCAGCAAAAGCAGCAGAAAGTTATGATTCTTCGCTCGCTAATTTTTCCCAACTCGATCACACCTCGTCGCCTCCTAACCCAGAAAACGGAGAAATACCAAAATTATGCAATCCCTCTATATGCAAGCGTCGGCTTCAGATCGTTCCATTAGAACTCGATTTACCCGCCTACACAGACGTAAGAGATACGAGCTGCAGCTTCCAGCGACGTCAGAAAGAATGCTTTTTCATCAATTCCAGCATTGTGAAAAATAAATGTACAAACCACGTTACTTCAGGAGAACAACAATCGCTGGTTCCAGCTGAGCTAGAACTCGTCACACACACCAAAGCGTCGATCGAACACAATGAAGATTTACGCGATTACAACGAGAATTCCGCGGCCCCGTTGCTTTCGGAACCTCAACTTATTACTGATGATGTCGACTCTATTCAAAGTGAAAATGTTGTTTCCCGTAGAGTGATGATCGACCGGGGCACGCAATATGAACCTTTACGTCGGCAACATGTTCGAAAGACTCCAATTGATTACGTTCTGCTGTCACCAAGCGAGATTTTTCGTGAAGTGCACAACCAGAAGGTACTGGAAGGTGCTCCTTCCCCGTGGCCACACCGTCGTCGTCTCGATGTTCAGCATAATGATTCTAGACATTGCTCAGCAAAATTCCCCGCGGATAACAACAACGACACTGCAAACTCCAAAAACCTATCGTGCTCTAAACCTCGAGACGTGCTCCATGACCTTCTTCGATATACTCGCCAGATCGTCGAGAACAGTCCAGATTTTGTGGATTTGGATAGTACACCAGAGGTAAATGACCCCGACAAAAAGGAGGGACAAAGTCCATTGTCTTTTGACACTTTCGTGGATCGCATGACAGCGCTGTACGATCAGCGAAGTCGTCAGCATCAATTCGTGCAAAGACTCCGGCAACGCTTTCGCCACCTCGCGAGCTTGTTGGATGTTGCAGATATCGACAACCAGATGACCGAGCTGTCCAAGTACACCCTGCAATATCAACAAGATTCACTGCAACAACTTCTTACAACATTTGAGCACCTTGCTGCAGAAAGACTCTGGATGCGTCTGCAAAATCGAGAAGTTGCAATTGAGAACTATGCCAGAGTCTGGAACGACATTTTGGCGGAGGTATTCTTGTCAGAGGATCAGTACGAGGCATGTAGACCGTGGCATTCTCAGCGCGAGGACCATGACTTTTTCCAGCACCGCATCTTGCCATTTGTTCTCAACGGTTGGATATCTGTCACTCCACGTGAACTTGAAAACGAGCAACTTTGGCTCGCTTTATGATACCAATAAAAATAAAACAGAAAGTGATGCTGTTAGGCAACAAAAATAATAAAAAGAAAGCAATTTAATTAATACCACACGAGAAAGCAAATTACAACAATCTTCCAGTAGTGTTAGCAGACAAGCGTTATACCACTTGCCACCAACCGGAGCAGTTAGTCACAGGAAGACCGAACTCTTATCTATTCTCTATCGAGTTCCACCCGTAACATTTCACTCCAGTTCCAAGTGCAAAATGCACCGAGCCGTTCAAACTCCAGCCATTCATTCTCGCATTCCTTCATACTTGCAGCTTCTATTGTGTCATATAGCCCCCATATTCGCTGGGGCAATTATTAAATTCAACCGAAAAAGCCGAAGCGATCGGGTGCGAACTTGCTCATGTCAAGTTGTGGTCGTTTCCCACTAATTTCATCAGCAAGTAGTGCCCCTGCACCAAACGACAGTGTCCATCCTTTTGAGCCATGCCCAGCATTCACGTACAAGTTTCGAACCTTTGTACGTCCGATAAGTGGCACATCGTCTGCTGTCACTGGACGCCAACAAGTGTGCGGCTGCATCTTCGCCACATCCAGATACCCGTCCGGGAACATGAGTTTGGCCTGTGCCAACAGCCAGTCGTACCGCTTTTTCTGGTCACGTGGTGACATTTCGCCCGTCTTCTTTTGACTCACGAAATCCACGCCGCCCGAAATACGCAACATTGACTTGCCCAAAGGTGCAACCAGTACATGTCCACCAGCGTAAATATTGTGGATCGGTGCTCGGAAACCTTCCGCCACTGGAACGGAAAGGACATACCCTTTCACCGGATAGATGGCCAGTTTCACGCCTGCTCGCTTTGCCACTGGTGCAGTTGAGTTGCCAAGTGCCAAAACGAACTCGTCTCCTTCAATAAGCGATCCTCTCCTTGTCTGCAACGCAATGACTGACGTTTTGTCTGTCAAAATGTGTTGCACTTCAGTGTTAAACCGAAACATGACACCTTGCCGCATGCAAAGACGGTAAAGGGATTGGCACATTTTGTGCACGTCTCCACTGGTTCCAAATGCCGACAAAATCGCCCCGGGTTGGTACATCTCGGACCGCAACGCAGGCTCCAAATTTCGAGCTTGTGTCTTGCTGAGCGGCTGCAAGTCCATACCCAATTCCGACAAATGGGCACTTCGGTCGCTCTCCAACGTGACTTCCAGTTCGCTGTGATCCCTGAAAATCTCAATTGTGCCTTGTGCCGTTTGGTCCATGACAACTTCTCCCTTTTTGGTGTTTGCCTGCAACTCCCGAAGTTTCAACATGCTGTAGAATCCGAGTTCGCGGATCGTGCGACTGTGCTCATTGGAGCGACCCTTTTTCGAGTTGTGCCAGAATTGCAGTCCCCATTTCCAGAATTTGGTGTCTCGCAGCGCGGACATCTCGATTTTCATGGGTTTTTCCCTCAGTGGCCACTTGCCACGTGAAGAACGCACAGCAACTGTGACGTCTGTGGACGAACTGGATGCAGCCGCTGCGGCTGGCCCTCCATTGACAGTCACGCTGTTGCCATCTGCTGATGTTGTGGTAGTCGCAGCGGGTGGCGCTCGACTAGCGCTGTGACTTCGCCCTGAGCTGATCCCTTTGCGCAGATTTGCCACATCCGACCAACTCGCGTATAGGGCTGGGTCCAGGAAGGCGCCGTTGCAAAAACTCACTTGCGTTCCCACGCCTCTTTCCTTTTCCACGCACAACACTTCGTGGCCCTGTTTTGCTAGATAATAACACGTCGTCAGCCCGATGATGCCAGCGCCACACACGATGACGCGTTTGGTCTGGCGGCGCTGGTTGATGCCCGGGATCGGCTCCATCTTCATGTTCTCGGGCAGCAGCGGGATACGCATGGGCGGCGGCCGCATGTGGTCGATCGGAGGCAGTCGCTCGCCTTCTAGTGAGGTCACAGGTGGTAAATTACGGTGCGTCACGCTAACTAAATGGTCTCGAAGATGAGGTGGCAATTCCAAGGCGGAGCCAATGGCCTCGCCTACTGACGACGCATCTGAGTATCCGGACGAGCTAATAGACGCTAGTCGGTCTCGTCGAAATCCTTTGCTCTCCCCCAGTGGCCGCCGACTAGCGGCAGTCTCCATGTCCATGACGGGGTGCAACTCGTCCTCCATGGCGCTGTTCGAGCCCATTCGCGCTCAATTTCTCTCGCTCGCTTATGGCAGATGGCAAATGTAGTTGCCACTTCGGATAGACCTGTCACCAACTCCTGCTCGCTTCCCTGCAGGTTGCCTCGCTCACTCGAGGCCTGTTGCGCGCCTTCCCTGCCGCTTTAGACACACACGAACTTCTTGCTTCTCGTGCTGGGATTCAGTTGTGAAGGGAGGTTGTTGGCGGCCGCAATGGAGCCCCTTTTCTCCCTCGAATATTCGAAAAAGAAGGATCGCAGCACGGTATCGACCAATCATCGGTTTTTCACTTACCGCTGACCACTCACAGAGCGCCATTTCAGTTTATTATCAAGTGCAGAAATCAGACATCCACGACACCACAAGCAATTGTCAATGCAGCTTTAGTGCGCCAGTTCGGAGCTCACACACGACGACACGACTGTAGGAGCGGCACCGGCAAGATTCTGGCCGCCGGCACCAAGTGGCAGTACCAGCCGAGGCTATCGGCACCGATAGTTGCCTTTTTGCCCGAAGAAGGCAGTGTATCCGACCGCCACGTGCTTGAAGAGGCGACGATGGCTCGACCCTTGAGACACCTCGGATCGTGTGTATCCTGGCGGGAGGCGATGATGCCATCGATGATCGACATCTTACAGCACTGTACCAACCCCCGAGGCTCCAGCGTTTAACACACCGGCAGTGCCGGCACCGCGACTCGGCGATCCGCTGCTCCGGTCTTGCTCCAAGCGCGCACTGCTCTGGCACCGGCCCCCTCAAAAACTACACTTGCGAACGACTTGAGTGGGACCAGAGCACTGCTCACGGGGACAGTCTCGACAGTGCCAGCGCGCTGACTGGAAAAGCTTCAAGCATTATGTACGCTTGTGCTGGACTCTCTGGAAGCGACGAGCTCCGTTGCTAATGAAAAAAATTCGCGTTGATGCATCGTCACGGTCGCGTCCACTCGATTTTGCTGCTTGGATGCGGTGCAGTGTACTTCAAGTATTGACATGTGAACCAATCTTTTTATAAGTGCCCTACAAGTGATCTCCACATCAAGAGCCATCAGTTTTCCCCAGAAACGCTCATTACAGAATAAACACCTTCCGTAGCAAAGGTTTGTTCGGCTATGATAATTTTCATGCCAGGATTCTGTTTGAATCTAAGTTCCATTAGAAAAGCTTTCTGCAGCGTCGAATCATTTTATCTTATTTATTAAAATGTACTTAAATGAGCGTATTATGGATTTAGTGAAAGTCAGAGTCAGTCTCGATGATACTTGAAGTCTGTCTGTACACGTCTTTTAAGGTCGGAACTATTTTTTTTTCGTTGTGACGTCAATACAGATATCTAGGAGTTTGAAAAGCCAAGGAAATCGTGACAAGTGGCAAATACACTGTGCAAGGTACCGGGCCGGTACATTTTCGCCGACCGAAGTTTGTTACTTGTAGACAACTCCATGACATGCTAGTGACAACTTCACGTAACTGCAGCTACAAGCACTCGATAGATGGAACGGCGTGCTGGACAAGGACTGTCGGCAAAGACACTGAGACAGTTCAAAACTCGCCTCTGCAGGGATTTCTGTACAAGTTGACAAACTGGCGACCCATTCTACAGCAACACTACCGAATTCAAGCGCACAAAACCAGATTACTCTCTAGAAAACTAATCTCCAGCGTCTATCAGTGGTAATTACCTGGAAATTACCGGATTTCAAGGGCACCGATATGTACTCACTGGACAAATTCCAGGGTTTTTTTTTCTTTTGAGATGCTAAACAATTGGCATACAAACTTGCAGTAATTCAGGTTAGATGGCGTCGATCATCAGAAAAAATATCGGATGGTCTTCCGGTGATCAAACTTGAGAGGTAGTCAAGCGTTGACTTCTTTTTTTTTTTAGCAGAGTTGACTTTACTTAAAGCTGATCTTGGAATTATGTCAGGTGCTATGGAGAAGGTGGAGAAAAGAGGCTAGCCAACATGGCATCTTTCTTTGGCTACCTAAATCGCCTTGATAAATGGTAGCAATGCGTTAAGTATCCTCCAACACAACCTACTACAAGCACACGTACACGCGGAAGCATCCACTCTGTATTTCAATCTTCGTTGAACTGAGTCCGCATTAGCTACTGTAGGCCACCCAACATTATATTATGGTCGGAAGTCCAGCACTAAAACTACATTCACCTCACTAATGCCGTGCGTTGCCCGAAAAGCTCTGGATATTTTTTGCGTTAAAATAAAAAAATGATAAAAAAACATTAATAATGTGCTTTCTAAAAACTAGTTTTATAAAAAAAAATTAGTCTACTAGAGGAGTCTAGCTAGGTGCTTGTTATGAGGCAGAAGCTTATATCCTTAATACCGGCATCCGTTTAAAGCGAAATGCCCCCAACAAGCAGGAAAACTATAATATACTTGTTATCTCCGCTCTATGTGCATTGCAGTACGGTCACGAAGGGAATGAGAGACCAGAGTGG
>NW_008649006.1:332198-336953 GCF_000247585.1 Phytophthora nicotianae INRA-310 | reverse complement strand
TTACAAAAGTAACCAAATATAATATGATAAAGGATATCCGAGGGTTTCCGAAGCAACTTAGACTCTGGATATAAATATCCAGAGAATAACCAGGGATTCCGAAAATACTATTTTTATTAAATACTTTTGTATTTTGGCTTACAAATTATTTATTTTCGGCTTTGTTTTGACATGCTGAAATATTTGTTTTGGTGCTCTTCATCTCCAATAACCCTACTTGCACTCTGTGGGCGGTTCGGAGCACGTCCATCGATTTATTGGCCATGAACTCTCCTAAATCTGTGCACTTTGAGTAGCTCTCATACAGCCAATTGTCTACTCTACTCAACACGATGCCTGCCAAGACCTCGCGGAGCGTGCCAAAGCCACGTCGAAAGCCCGCTTCAGCGCTCTCACGAGCGCCGAAGAAGGCCAAGCCGCCGAAAAAGAAGGTTCGCACAGACCCGTTCACATCAAAGCAAGTGTCGTCTTTCTACTTCAAGGCTGTACTCGACGATGATGGAGACCCTACTGGAGTATACGTATGCCGCTGTGGTGTTCAGCGCCGAATGGAGCCCAACACTGGCTACACCAATCTACTTGGCCACGTCTTCATGTGGCACACGAACTTTGTCGCCGAGATGACCAGCGCCAGTACAAGTACTGGCACGTTGGTTGGGTTTATCGACGACAAGACCCACAAGGTCTTCTCTTGGATCGACATGGTGCTCTCGTGCAACCTGCCCTTCTCATTCTGTGAGACTAGCGCGGCTTCTAACTACGTTATGATTGGGGGCCTTTCGACGGACAGTCTGGTGAAGTACATGCGACTGTTAGTCCGTGTAGTCGAAACTGTGATTGCTGGTATCCTGCCTAAGTTGTTTGGTATCATTTTCGACGGGTGGACTTTCTGGTCGGAGCATTATGTCGCAGTTTTTTGCGTCCTTTCGCCACGTCGACAAGATGCAGAACATTCTGATCGCTATAGCGCCAATTATTGGTGATGAGATCAGCGACCATACTGCCAGCAGCCACGTCAAGTTCCTGGACGTCATTCTTTCCTACTATGGCCGGAGCAAAGCCAGTACCGCTTACATTGTCGGAGATAATTGCTCCGTGAACGGCGCTGTCGCGGATCAGCTGCAGGTTCCGATGGTGGGCTGCGCCAGCCATCGTCTGAACCTGGCGGTGAACTTACTTCTCGCTGGCGACGACAAGCTACTCGATAAGATACAGAAGTTGATGTACAAGGTGAAAAATTTGCTGCTGGTGTCTGCAAAATTACGGCGAGTTTAATCTATGATTATGTTTGTTCTCAAATGTAATGTGCTTTTTTGTGCTAGTTGAAAAACGCTCCTTCGACCTGTTCCTAGACAGGACACTCGCTGGTCATCTACTTTTGCTATGGTTAACAGATACTTCGAGCTGAAGGAGTTTCTTAGTGACGACGACAAGGACGAGCTAACTGGGTTTCTGCCAACCCGGCGAGAGGAGATGCAGCTGAAGTCGATCGTCGCCAACCTCAAGATGTTCGAGTCAACCTCGAAGAAACTGCAAAGTGCAGACGCGGTAACACTACTCGACGTGCGCGACCTCTTGGCGCGCACATTGCACAGAAGCCAGAAGTCGCCCACTACCTCGCTGCTGATGCAGCGATCGTCAAGAGCCCTGCTTTCGAACGAGCTTGTGTGAGTGTGCTGCTGGGTCGTGGAGGCGCGCTGAGTGACGACGACAAGGCTATGCTGGAGCCGCTGGCCGCGGAAGCAGCCCCACTGGTGAGCTCTTCGGAGACTACGTCGCTCGATGAAGGATTCGCCGCTGTTACGCTCGATCGTGCGAGACGGCTTCGTCAAGCTACTTCACGCTTTAACGATCAGGTAGCTGTGATCGCTTCGACTTCGAACGTCGTCGAGAGATTCTTTAGTCAAGCGAAGGCAGTAGTTGGTATGCACCGCCAAGCCATGACTCCATTGCATCTAGAAAGTATCCTCTTCCTGAAGGTGAACCGCTCGTACTGGAGCGCAGCAACAGTGCGCAAGGTCGTCCGTGGCACGCAATAAGCTCACAATATTCATACAACACACAAACGTCTATGTATTGCTTGCAATACGTCCAATTATTGCAGTCAACTCTGAAGGAAGACATGCAAAGTTATTTGTATTGCTGCATTCACGAACCAAATAACAAGAGCATTTTCGGAACCCCTGCTCATAACACTGCTTTGAGCCTGTCCGCGCAGCGCTTGGAGGCCAAGCAGAACATCAAAGTGTGCTAAATCGCGACTACAAAGATTAACTGTCGAAAAGGATAGATATCTACGTCAGCGGCAGTAACTGGTGACCGTGCTGATACATAAATTACCATCACAAGTACAGCTTCCAGTTTATTCAGCGGTTAGCGGTTTTGTGTTGATAGATTGTAGTTCGGTGTTCTACCAAGTCCATTAAAACCTGATGTTGGATAGATGTATTCTATCTACCAATGTTAATAATCTAAACCTCGAAGAAAGCAAACAAACAAATATGATGTAGCGTTACCGATCGCTAATGTGTTGCAAAGTGAGTAACTCTTCAAACGCGATACTGTATCGTCGATACACATCAAAATGTGACTCAAATAGCACGTAATAATATGAGGATGGCAAACAAGGAGCAGTAGAAGCGCTATGAAGCACTTAACCTATACCGTGGGCCTTCTCTTGCCTTGATAAATCGGGCTGATGGCTTTATGAAGGCCGAACTGCTTTTGTTGTGAGGGATCGCTGATATAGTCACTGTAAGAACTTATTCATACTCCTAACCATTAAACATTAATAAATGCGCTTTGTAACGATTAGGAAAAGGAGCTAGAAGTGAACATATTATTATTCATATTTTCAAACACAAATCTATTTAATTAATTGTATTGAAATTTCTTGTTCAATACCACAACATTCAAAATTTTAATTTTAAATGCATCAATTGTAAGTTACAATTTGAAACCCTTTTTGATAAACAAGATAATGGTCCGCCCACATGTAACTACTGTTTTGAAGCTTATGAATGATCTATGAAAGCTGGACAAAACGACTTTTTTTAACGTGTTTAAGCTATTTTATAACTTCCTTAATGTTTATTTTACTAAGTTTTAAATAAGAAAACATCGATGGAAAAGTCAAAATGCGTCCGTATAATTAAACAACTTTTTAACGTTTTATCAGCTATATTGACAAGCCAGAAGCTATTCACATGGCAAGCTGAGCGGAATCACTCCATCCTAAACCATACTCAGACTAATAGAACTTGGTAGTGCTATGCTAGCTATAATTGCAAAATTTGCGAAATTTGCGAGTAATTTGAATGAAGAAATCAATGGTCACCAACTTTAGAATTACACTGGTAAATAAGTATTGGAAAGATGCGTTAACTCGCCACACAACTTAGGCGAGAACCTTAGCCGTAGACTTTAGCAGATTGTGGCGGAGAGCTCGCGGTAGACCTAAACAAAAACAAAACGTTTCATATATTGTTGATTCAATACTAGATAGCGTCATGGTTCAGTAAAATAAATAATTTGCTTATTAAGATCCACCGAATAAATACCCACCAAAGTAGCACGCAGCAGTCTGCCTTGGCGTGAACTTGCAACTCGAGCGTTAAGATGGCACTAAAATAAAGTGTATACTAGCCGAATTTGTTTATATGGGTTTGCTATTTTGAAATCAATAAAATTTGTGTAAAAATTATGAAAATAATAATGAGTTGGGTTGAGTCCATACGTCATCGAGCTTTTTTTTGTTAAAAGCAGAATTTACTATCCTGAAATGAATAAGTGTCCCACGAGAAGAGAAGTGATAGTATCATTAGATTTCGTCGATGAACATCGCGAATATTGATAAAGTGGACGTCATTGAGCTTGTGCTCGAGTTATATGTGTGCTGACAGTTAAAGCAGTACCCGTGAATCTTCAGGCACCATTAACAGGAAATTTCAAGCCCACCGCGTATTACAAATACAACATACACACTTTTTCACCAACAAAAAAATAAATCAAATTCACGATTATTCACTTCAAAGACTCTTGGAATACAACTCGTTCTTGACTGCTGCGCTTCGCTCTTCCAACCGCTTCGAGTTGGGTGGATCCACTCGCATCGTATAGTTGTACCGACGACGGAAGTCCTTCTTTTCCGTCAGCGAACGCAGCGCAAAATAGTATTTGGCGTACACGGTGGCGGAAATGTAGAGATCCCACTGGATGTGGTGCAGGAAGAGCCGCTCGAGGCGGTTGATCGAGTGCAGCGAGAACTGCGGATAAATATTGCTGATCTCGACATTCCACGAGCTCAAGTCTTGCCACACTTTGGACGCCAGCAGCAGACCACACACCACAATAGGTCTCCATGTGGCTGCAAGCAGCGGCACATTGGCCTGCTCCATCAGCCTCTCAATGTAGATCAAGCACACAATAGTGCACTCAGCGCTCAGCTGCGCCTTGTTGAATAAATTCTTGCAGAACCGGAAGATCTCGTCCACACTGGGGACATGCCTCTTAGAAGTAATTTTCTCCATCCGGTATACCGTCATTGGGTGCACTCTCGGCAACCTCACAAACGTATACTTGTATTGAGGCGTGACGAAATGTTCCTCTCTGAACGTTTCCTCGACTGGCAGATCTATGAGTCTCGGAGACGAAATACTACTAGGATTCGTAGTATTTCCCTCGTCTCTCTCTGCCACTTCGTCCATTTCATAAACTTCCGAAGTTTCTTCCGAGATATTGAATGTCGCCGTGTCC
>NW_008649006.1:323700-330358 GCF_000247585.1 Phytophthora nicotianae INRA-310 | reverse complement strand
AGTGCTCGTTCGGTCAGCACCCATAGTGGCGGAGCTAGCGTCGCAGCTCGCTAGAAGGAGGGCTGTTATCACCAACAGGAGGCTCACGCAGTCTACGAGGCGCATTGCGGCTCGTGTAGCTTCTGACAACACGCGCTACTTCTTTCGTGGTGAGCGGACTGTCAGACGTGCGCAAGAAAATGATACTGCGTGGAACTCGCGCACAACTCTTGTCATTCTGAATCATGACTTGACGGAGCAAATCGTAAGACCGAAAATGACATCCGTCCTGGAGATTTTGGTAGCGTAAGCAGCTTATCTTGATGTTTGTATGTTGTACATGTCGCTAGGTTGGAACAGCAACAAGTGCCTTAATTTTTACTGTTTAAAAATTCATGCACCACTCTCCTGGATAGCTTTAGTGACCATCTGGTGAAATAGGCAATGTTCTACTGACAACGACGGAGAAATCCGGCCGACACAAAAGTCCGGCAGACATACTGTAGTTGTGCAATTCACAATCGTTACTGTTCAGCCAATCTAATACGTTTATTTGACTTGGTCTTTGTATTCCAAATGCTTATGAGTATTTACTATGTCATTTTGTGAAATTTTATGGTCCATTTAGTGTGTTAAATATCTTGTGACACCGACGGGGAATTGTCGTAAATTTACTATGGAGGATGGCATTCAGTGGTGCCGGATTTATCTGTCGTTGTCTGTACACAGAACAATGCGGAGTTATCATAAATCAGTAAGCAAGTAGGACCATTAATTCTGTAATCATTGACCTCTTCGGTTCGCTTGTTGAGCTATTATCATGGTGTCGGGAATGCAGCATCATACAGGGATCGTGTTGCTCCCACCAAAAGGGATATTTATCAAGAGAATGATACAACGAGCGATCAATTTATCAGAAGAAGATACAAAAAATCTGATTGGCCAGAATAAAATGCGCTTCATTCATTCATAAAAAAAACTCAATATTTTTGAGAACAATATTTGTGGAACAGGAACAGGAAGACAGAGAGCTATTGTCGACGCGTGGCCCCAACGACGTCAGGCGCGCTGTTCACCACCACGCACACAACATGTGCATCGTGGTAGTTTGTACACTGCACCAGTTACAGACGGAGAGATTTCCGTGGGCGGTTCGAGGTGTAGATCGACTTCTCGAGTGGGTCAAGTTTGGCCAATAGTGCTCTTACTCCGCTCACATACAGAGGTACGCGTCAAATCTGCATCACTATGTTGTCAACACTAATCTCTCGTACACGATACTGCATTAAATTTCTACAATGTGATACTGACAGCTTTGAATTGAAGAACTTTATTGCACCTCAGACATGGCATTCACTACCCAGCGTTGCTGCTAAATGCACACTCCACTCATAACGGTTTATTGCTATTTGATTAAATAGTGAGCTCTAATAACAAAATTTCAATATGAGAAAGGTGTTGTTGTTCTCGGCTCGTTCTTGCTCGACGGCCATTCGTTCAAAGATTCTCCAGCTACTACTCAAGGATGCTTTTGATACTACTGAGCTAGTAACAGTCTGAGGTGTGGTAATAAAGCCCGGTGCTGCGAAGACGAGGGAGAAAGCCATCGAAAGGGGGAGCTGGAGATGGCTCTTTTCTTACTAGAACTTACTCGGTACGTGCTCGGCTACTAATGACTCGTTGCGTTCTAGCTAACAACTTCTAACCTCTTGGTGGGATATGAGGTGGTGGCGGATATATTGCAGCGTGTGCAGGGCCTTTCAAGGTAATCGTTCACACCCGTTCACACTGGTTGCCGTCTCTTACAATACTTCGTGTTGTTATACGTTCCTTCAGGATATTGAAGATAATATTCTCACAATGACGGCACCAATTATTTTCATAGTATGTGTATACTTCGTTGATCACTTGTAGGTTTTGGTCTCTCTTTCATATTCTGCGCTTCTTCCACAGGTAGTGAATAGACATTCTCCAACAATGTAAATACCTGGCGCGATTCTTACCCCAGCTTTCTCTATCTCCATCAGTGGTGTCGTGCAGTTCCTCACGTTATGACCGGCTTCTTGACAGCGGCTGCATGTGTACGTTTCCCGTTTGCTTCTCCTCGCGCCCTTTACTTGCGAGTTGAAAAACTCTGCAATTGCCTTGCTATCATCATCGCTGTGTATATCACTAGGCACACACTGACGAACTATTCGAGCAGATGACCCAGCACATTCACCTCGGTTTGGCGTTCTTCTTTTACCAGTTGCAAAGTCTCTGCCTTCTTTTCGAACGCTTGCGTGATTGTCCAGCTTGGCGATGTAACGGTGGGGGGTTGACTTCGTTTGTCTGCTCCAGTTCCTCGTACAGAGGAAGACCGATAGCAGTGGAGTCAAAGGTATCTTCCATTTTCGACACAGTGTAAGCTTCATGGAAGTAGTGCTTGATATCATAGGCCGGAAGTCCACTGTTTTTCTGCTTTGATCTCCACAAAGCGGCTGCCTGCATGTGACGGCAAGGGACTTGCATTTGCTCAGCAACTGTGCATCGGGTGCAAGTTCAACAGTCCATGTTAACTTCGCAGAGATGTGCGTCCCCACCTAGACCGCGGCTATCGAAGGCGTCAAAAACGAAAAAGAGGGACTCGTCTTCCTGCACTACTGTCTGGTGAGCTACCATTTCTTTCTCCTTTCCGAACTCCTTCAAAGCGTGAGTAGTGATATCACGACTTGCACTATTCCACTCCTGGACGAGCTCCTTAAGCTTTTGCAAAACTTTGAGCGCTCGTGTACAGTACGCCATGACTGAACCTAGCACAAGTTGTGTCCGCACACGTCCCCATAGTAGCCCGTTGTTCTCTCCTTGGACAGCACTCGTAGTGCGGATACCAAACAGAGGCAAAGCGTCGCTGTGCTTTGAGATAGACGACCAGTTATCCTCTATCCACTTTGTTTCCTCTGCTGTTGCCTTCATATTACCGACAACACTCCAATCTGTGGGATGAATACTGCAAAGGTAGCTCCAAACGTGCTCCTCGACGACTTTCTCCGCGACAACCTTTGAAATTCCGGCAGGATACTTGGATGCTATCTTAGCTTTGATGAGCTCATACCCTTCGGTTGTTGAAGCGCCTTGAAGCGAAAAAATATCGTCGTTTACAGACTTCAAGTTTAATTTCAGAGGCTTGAACTTGTCCATGGTGTTAAACCTGATATGCAGTGTGCAGAACTTCAAGTGTATTTTCATGTTGATGCAAAGCAACAAGACTTGAGCTGCTAGCTGTTTTCCTCTGTCGCAAACGCAAGCAGAATGTTCATCTTTATACCAGCGACAATACAGTTTCCGAAAAACCAGGCAAAGTTGTCGATGGTCTCTTTGTGAATGTAGGCCACGGCAATAGGTACATTTTGCTTGTTCCCGTCCTTACAAATGCCATCGTACGACAGATCCTTCATGTTCGTGCCATCGCACTCCCAAACAGGTAAAAGTGCGTCTTGCACATTCACAGCACTACCAATAGATGAGAAGGCCCTATAAAACCTCCCCTCTGAGTCCAACTGACAGCAAACCCGTGACCCAGGGTTTTCCGTGCAAACTCGCGTAGAAAACTGGGAAGGCGTCCGTACTCAGCTACCGGGTCAATTTGGTTTTTATTTTTTGCTTGTATAATGGTACGGTAGGCCATTGTAGGTTGCTTGGAAATGTCGATACTGTGAATTTCACTCATTGTCTTTACTACCCGCGCTAGTGAAGTGCTATGACCAGGAAGAATAGCTCCACGAAAACCAGCATGCTCCAGCAGAAACTCAGTAGTCATTACAGCGATCCCAGGGCAAAGTTGTGAGTGGCTCAGCTCCATTTTAGAGATATACCATGATCCACTTGGAATATGTGAGAGTTTAGTTGTAGGCTTTTTCCGCCGCTGTATGGTCGCTTTTTAAGTAATTTTAGATCGACGTTTGCGTGACAAAGTTATGAACCAGTTACAACCTCTTTTGTGCTCAGAACACAGTCATTTTACGTGAGCTCCGCCACCTCCTTTTTTCCTCTCGACACTTTTACTCATGTTAAAGGCGTAGTGCTTGATAAAAGAACCTGCCGTCTCCAAACACACAAAGGGTATGCGCTGCTCAGGTTCTGCATATCCAAAGTGAGATTTCAAATCAAATTTGTGCGCCTTACCCTCTGAGGAACTCATCCTAACCGGCGAAAGCTTATGCCTGCAGTCGTTGGCTTGTGATAGAAGCTTTCTACCAACCTTCGTACTAACAAAAGGTTTATACTGGGATACCTCAGAATGAGTACCCAAACAGGATTAATTTTAACTAGTGCAAATTTAGAGAGACCCCGCCATTTTATTCTGGCCAATCAGATTCTTTGTATCTTCTTTTGATAAATTGATCGCTCGTTGTATCATTCTCCTGATAAATATCCCCACCAAACGTGACACAAAATGATAGGATCGAATTAATGGGTACAGTGTGATGACCTGATAACATACGGCACTTGGCGTCCTTAATTTACTTGAAACTGTCTGCTGTAACATATTTCATTATAGGTACCACGCGAGCCCACCAATGGCATTGTTTAAAAATAACAGTTGTTGTCCAGCGGATTCATAGAGAGGAGGGCAAAACACTGTAGTTCAATATGTACGTTATGAACTTCAATTTTTAAATAAAATACTTGGCGATCATTTAAAAGTGCCCTCCTAAAAGTGCTAATTCTTTGCCTTGTGGTGTTTGGTAAATTTTTGGTTTGATCACCGAAAGTATGAATATATATAAAATAAAAGATTCCAGTTGCCTACTCGTCACCTTCGGCCATGATGCTTATTTGACGCTCTAGAGCTCCCACTTTGTACAAATAGCGCATGCTCAAGTAGTCCAACACATCATAAAGGAAGTTGTTCCAGAAGTCGCTCCAGCTTTGAGGAGTAGCCCCAAACAGCAGCAGCTCCAACACAACAAGACACCATACGCCACACGACGAATTGTCCTTCTGAAAACGGCCAGTAACGACTTCGTAGGAAAGTCTATCCTCGATTCCGAGCATGGGCTCGACAATAGCACCCACTGCACTCTTCAGTTGCTACAGGTTGCTCTTCAGCTGCATGTGGTCAAACAGGTAGCAGGTAGTCGTGTCGAGGTTCACGAAGAATGCCCCCCCCCCCCAGTAATATCTAAGTTGCTCGCACTGATTACCTTCTTGATTCCGGGGACCGCAGCCCTGTATCCTTTTGCCGTTCTCATCTTTTGGTCTGGGTGGTCAAAGTCGTGGAATCTTGGGTTTACAATGCTGACTGTTTTGTACGACTCACGCAAAGCAAGGAGTCCGCCAATAATTGACCCTGAGTGTAGCCATAAGGTCTCGCGAAAGTCTAGGAACTCAGTGCCATACTGAACATGTGCTGCCAGCAGACCGACCATCATCTTCGTAGTCAGGATCAGATGTATTGTTCGAGACGCTCGCTTCGTCTTCTTCGTCAAGCTGCTCCAGTACTTGTTCCAGAACCGTTTGACGGTGAGTGTCGTCACCAGATTCTTCATCATCAGACTGAAGACATCGCAGCAAGCTTGCTCCCAACGCTCGTCGTCGGCACGACGGTTTGGAGCCGGCTCATCGCTTAGTATGATCGGTTTGTAATCTGGAAACCGATCTCCATATACCTCACGTAACCCACGATACGGCTGTGCGGTCAACCGCTTCCCGCTATGAACAACTTGCTGGAGTGGAGGGAGTCGACTCACTGGAGCGTGCAAGTGTTGCTGTTGCCCTCACTTCTGCCCTCGCATCATTTCGCGTTGAGTTTCCGCCTCTTGCTGGCGGGACGCTAAGCCGGGATGCGGCACCGGTAGCTCACTGTCTGCAATTAAACAATCTAGAAAAGCATATTTCTTTTTGTCATTTGAACCCGAGCTTTGTGTGCTATTGTCAACCAAAATATTTCAGTAATGCAGAGGAACTTACATCGATATTGGTCAATGGGGGCATTTTGCCCCCTTTGGAGGGTGTATCATCGAGTGCCACTCGTGTCACCCACGACAGGAGGCAAAATCCCCCCTTTCATTTTTTTTGTGTGGTGGACGGAGCGGATTCGCCCTTTCTACTTGAACTACAAGGATTTGCAGAAGATTTGCTGTAGTACCGTAGTTTATGAAAGGGGCAAATGCCCCCTTTGACGGCCTAATTATTTGACCTTTATAGTAAAATATATCCAGGTCAAAAGTGCCCGTTCACGAAAGGGTTAATAGTTTCATCTGCAAAATGTTTGCTGATTGATCGAAATTTAAAATATAACATGTAATGAAAGTATTATTTGTTTCTTTTGTTACATGAGGATTAGTCTACATTTAGAAAACTAGTGATATTAGTTTTGTTAGTTTGTCTGTATCCTCAGCGAAACTACTGTCTATATCTTCGCTGATGGTGGTGTGACGCCAGCAATTTGTTCGAGATACCTTAGTACTTGATAAAAACTATTGGAAAATCTACAACTAGGCTTACTAACATGTAAGCGCTAAATCACAAAGCATAATATCTCCTGAATCTTCATATTCAAAAGGAGTAGCTGACGAGAGTCTCAACTATTAGATCGAGGTAATAATGACGACTTTGTTTAACTTGATTTCGACGGCACGCGTCGAAAGAGGCTCCGTCCCAATTCCACATAAACAACGGCACGTACGACATCGTA